>NW_026858363.1:0-109276 GCF_026571515.1 Ruditapes philippinarum | reverse complement strand
CATCAACCATCCCTTCCCAAGAAATTTTGAAAAAATTTAAAAAAAAGTTTTTTGGGTTTTCTTTATTTTTTGTTTTTTGTTTTGTTTTTGTTTTTGGGGCTGTTTTGTTTGGGGTTTTTTTAAAATACCCGTAAAATTTTTGGTCTTAGAAAACCTTTTTCTGTCACATCAAAGTATTAAAAAGATTTTCGTTTTTTCAAAAAAAAAAACCACTTTTAAATTGCCCCTCGGCTGGAAAGCCCAAACCCCTGCACCAAAGGAGCAAACTTTTATCGTTTTTGTTTTTCCCGGGTTGTTTTTTTTTGGGTTTTTTTCCGGGAAAAAAAAACAGTTTACTCCCCCTTAAACATCCGCCGTTTATTCTTCAGATTTGGGGCGGGTACTTGTGTTTTTAAACATCTTTCGTTAGACTGAAAAGATTTTTTTTGCAGGTCATCGTTTAAAAGAGTAGTCAGGGTTTTTGGGGGGCCGACCCATTTTTCGGGGTATTGAAAGGTAAAACCAATTTTAAAAAGAAATTCTAAATTTTGAAAAACCCCTTTAAAAATTTTTCTTTTTTTTTTGCTTTAAAACAAATTGTTTTAATTTTTTTGGCCATATTGATTACAAAATTGATCAACGCCGTACAGTTAATTTTTTCTTTTTTAAATTGAAAAATTTGAAAAAATTTGGGTTAATTTCTAAACATAAATAAAGATAGCATCACTTAACGTCTTTCTTCCTCTATTAAACTGTATGCGGCTGTAAAATGTTTTTGGGGAAAAGCTGCTGTTCCCGGGGTTTTTTTGGTTGATTTTTTTTTTAAAAATATTTGAATTTTTCCCTTTCATTTTTTAGGGGAAAATTTTTTAAAAACCTTTTTGATCACAAAGTTCTATGCACTGAAAAAAATCATATGAAAATTTATGGGCCAAAAAAGTTTCTGAATAATTTTTTTCCCCCTTTTTGGGGGTTTGTTTTTTTTAAATAAGGACTCCCCCTTTGCTTTTAAAAACGCAAAAATTTTTTAAATTTTATAAAAATTTAGTCGTATTCCCTGTTTCTATATTTATAAATTTTTTAAAAAAAATCCATTTTTTTTAAAACATTTTTCATAATTTAAAAATTTAAATTTGAAAAATTTCAAAACTTTAACATAAAAGGGTAAACAGTTTCACGTTTAAATTTTGGTTTTATACGAGGGTTTGTCCGGAAATTTTCATATACTTCTTTCATTTTTTTTTTTTGGAAAACCCATACAGGGGTCATAAAAAATTTTGTCACCCAAAAAATATACATTTTCAAAACAAAACAAAATTTATAAAAGATTATTTAAATTTTTTAAATTTAACCGTTTGTATTTTTTAAAAAGCATTTATAATACCAACATTTTTATACATCGTAAAGGGGAAGCCCCTTTGGGACAACGTAACGGCGTCAATTAATGTCAGTTTACCCCACTTTTTCAATTTTTCCGTTTAAACAGCCAGGGAAAACCTGTCTTGGCTTTTATACTTTATCCCATTTTTATTTTTTCCTTGCTATTACTTTTTTAAATTTTCAAAATACTACTTTTAAAAAAAAACAAAAAATAAAGGTGACAAGGGTTTCCCCATACATTTGTGGGGTTTATGTCTGCCCTTTTTTAAAGGGGATTGTTGTAACCCCAACTTTATCTCCCGCCCTTTTTTCGGCCATGCTACTTTTGGAAATTTCAAAAAATAGGGTTTCTTTTTTACAAAATACTGTCATCCCGTTTTCTTAATCGTGTTTGACAATTAAAACCCCAAGTTGTCCTTAAAAAAAATTTAGGGTTTGATTTTTTTTTTTTTTTCAAGTAAAGATTTTTAACATTTAAGCGTTGCTTTAAAATTTAAAAAAACATTTTAACGTTCCCTCCGCCCATAAATTTTGACTTCATTTTGCACACAAAACAAACGCAATTTCATTGCCCATAATTGTGGGTTAACAAGGGTTTAAATTCTTTGCGTATGACGTCAAATTTTCACAAAATATAAAGGCCGAAATCCCCTTTGATGTCAAAAAAAAATTAAAAAACAAGAGTTTGCAAAATTAAATTACAACTTTTAGCAACTTTTTTTTCGAGAAAGGTTATTGTCTTTGAAACCCAAAAGTCCCCCGGGGTGTTTTCCTTGTAAATGTTTGCCATGGTGATTGGTTATTTGTGAAAAACAACTTTTATCTTTGTTTTTTAATTAAAAAAATTTTTTAAGCAGAAAATAAATACTTAAGAAAAATATTTAATCCCATTTTTAATTTATAACCTTGCTTTTTTAATTTAATTTTTTTAAGCCTGTCACGAATTTTTCCCCGGAACAGCCCCCCGGTTTTTAAAAGATAAAATTTTTGTTTTTAATATTGTTTTTGATTTTTTTAGTCCCAACCCAGAAGAGGGAAAAAAAAACCTAGAAGGTTAACCCTCTTGTGTTAACTAAAAATAAAGTTTTTAACTGTTGTTCTTAAAAGCATTGGTCAGGGATAAAAAAGCACATGTATGGGGAATCTTTTTGGTTTGTTATATCTTTTAATTTGCCCATAATAAAGTTTTTAACTTTCCTTTTTCCCAAAATGTATTAAATTTCCCGTTAAAAAATTTTTTTTGAAAAAAGTTTAGAAAAGGGAATAAAAAGTGTCACTTTTTTTTCCCAGTAGTTTTTGGGCCCGGTATATAAAAATTAAGTTTTGATAACGTTTTTAAGAGTAACTCAATTCCCAACCATTTGAAATTAAAAAACAGCCCCAGCAGAGGCGGGAAAAAATTACACCCGTTTTTGAAAATTCTTTTTTGAACTCACAATAGTAGTTTTTAATTATGGAAAAAAAAAAATTATTTTAATTATTGTAATTATAAAAAAAAAATCCGGAAGAAGGGTGTTCCCGGAACCAAAACCCAAAAATTTTTAATAACAAAAAAAAAATTTTCGTTTGGGGTTTAAAAAGTGATATACCCAAGAAAAAAATCTGCTCCATTTAGGGCTTGAACCGCTGCATTTACACTTAACAGAATCTTAACAGTATAGTTGTTATCTTTTCTAAAAGTAAATACTTACATAGTATTCACCCTTTATACATGAATATAATTGTTCAAGAATTCTGAATTTTTTGATGTAACCTTGACCTTGGTCTGAGGACGCTACAACCTGCGACCTGCACATCGTCTCTTTATGGTCAGCACTTCTGCCAAATACTTTATATTACTTCCATAGATACGAAAATTTCAGAGCGGACATTTTAATGAATAAACGGACATACACAATTGGCGTAAAATTACCCGTCTGTTTCTTTTTCTGTGGTGTTTTTTTTTTTTTTTTGGGGGGGGGGGCGATAAAAGGTTTAACGCATGTCTTTTCATTAATTGCAATACCTTGTCATTAAAGAAAATTGCTAAAATCATTAAAACATCATGTCAAATCGTTTACGTAGACTTTACCCTTACAGTTGATATTTTATATTGTCAGGAACACAGACCAAAAACCACAGCGAACAGAAAATAATGTTTATGAGGATATTGCACGTAAGTAACTAATAAATCTATATGTTTCCGTTAACATAAATATTCATTATTGCATAGAATTAATTACCACAGTCGTGTCTATGGTATGAAAACAGCCAAACAGTGTTCAGAAACTTACAATTACTAAAAATGTCAAATTTTAATCTAAACATAAGTAAGATTGCTTAGAAATTACAAGAACTTAAGAAGATATTTTAATATTGTTTGAAAAGTTTGTTTATGATAGCCAATGTACAATTGCACAAACCCCGTAAGTACAACGGAAACACAACCGTTGAAAATAAAATTGAATGTTTGGTCTTTTTAAAATTTTTTTTTTGGATTTTTTGCATTCTTTATGAAATTTTTTAACCTTTTTCGTAAATTTTTTTTTGCTTTTCTAAAGTTTTTTTCCAGCAAGGGCAATTTTTTTTTGTTTTTTTTTAAACCTTTCTCAAAAGTCTTTTTTTTAACATTGAATAACATTTTAATATTAATTTGTGTTGGGGTACGTGCCCTTGGGTCTCAGTTTTTATCATGTTTAAATTGAAAAGAAACTTGGCTTTCTTCAGTGCCATTTTACATTTTAGATATAATAAATGCCAAAACATTTGTTTTCAATTTCTTTGCTCTCGTTATTGATTATTAAGCTGTCATTTCTACTTTTTAAATTTTTTTGCGGTAATTTTCATACTATTTTTCAGACATCTTACATTCGTTGTCAAACATGTATATTTTTTTTTCTTTTGCTAGAAAAAGTTTACCAAAATTCTTTAAAATGCTCAAAAAAATGTGTACTGAAGAGTAGTCATATGATAAGCATACTAGTTTAGTTGGTTTTATAAAACATTATTTAAGCATACTGTAAAGTATCTAAGTCATTAAATACAGCTGTAAACATTCAAGGCAAAAATTTATTTTTTCAAAGGTCATGCCAGACAATAACATCTTTTCTATGATTACAAACAAATAAGTATGTATCCATGTATTCAAGTGTAATTTCAGGTATTCATTATTATTCAATATTTGTACTGTAAATAAATTTATGTAATGATACATTTATGTACAAAATTAATGTAATTGTCCCTTTCGTTTTTTTTTTGTTGTTTTTTTTTTCTCATTGTTTCATTATCATCATTATTTTTGTATATATAATTTTAACATTGATATTTCAGTACAAGTGCCTGAAGAAAACGAAACAAAATAAAAGGTAACCATTATGATTTTGGTCATGGTGCTTATTTTTTGTTATTTTGTTTTCCTGGAACAGAGGGACATGGTCCCCTTGGAAAATTAAATTTTTTGGGTTTGGGTTAATATAAAAGGGGCCCAGAACTTAATTCAGTTCCACCATTAAAAGAAATTAGCCAAGTTTATCTGTTACTTTAAAAGTCATAAAAAATAATCATAAAAAACGAATTCAATCACGTACATATTAAACGATATTAGTAACGTACAATATTAACATATAGGGACATTATGGTTCATTTTTTTACTGGCAAATTGAGTTAACTTTTATTATTTGAGTCCTGCTGGGCTCCTTGCCGGTGGTCCAGTGTTACTGGGTCAACGCCGCCCTTCCTTGTTGATCTTGTTTTTAATATATTTTGGTATTCTTTTTGGTTATTGACCAATTATTGATAATGGAAAATGTGTATGATACAATATAAAAACAGTCGAAATTATAAAAATGACTTTTACCACTCTTGGGTTTGCCGAAAACATCCTCCCAAACTTTTTTTAGAACACACTTTTGGTCCCCTTTGATAATTATTACCTTAAATTAAATTTTTTTCATAATAAATTAAAAAATTTGAATTTTTTCGGTTTTTTTTGGGGGCAAAAATTTTTTCATTTTGTTTTTTTTTTTTTGTTTTTTTGGGCCCATTTTCCAACGGGGGATAGGGAAAATTTTTCACTTTAAGTTTTTAAGGGGTTTTTTTTTTTAATTTTTTTAACAAAAATTTTTGGGCTTTTTCATTTTTTAGGGTTTTGGGGTTTTTTTTTTTTTGGACGGGTTATTTTGAAGTCAAATTTTTTTTTAAATTTTTTCTTTTAATTTTTTTTTCCGGGGACAAATTTTTTTTTCATGGGGGGGGGCGGATTTTGGAAAATTTTCAACTGAGAATTTTTTACTTTTTTCAGGGGTTTTTACAGAACAAATTTTTTTTAAAAAGCGGGCGGGGAAAGCCCTTTTTTTATTTTTTTTGAGGGGGGGCCCCTTTTTTAAGAAATTTTTTTTTATTTTTTTTTTTTTAATTTTTTCGCACATTGTTTTTTTTTTTTACAGGTTTTCTTTTTTTTTAAAATTTTTTGAACGCGAAATTTTTTCAATAATAGAAGGTTTTAATTTTTTAAGGGAAAGGGATTTTTTTCCTTTTTTTTGGGTTTTTTAAAAATTCCTTTTTTTTTGGAAATTTTTTTTCAAAAAACTTTTCAATTTTTTTTATTTTTTTTTGTTAAAAAAAATTTTTCAAACGTTTTAATTCTACGGGGTTATGGGGGGTTTATTTGGTCAAACAGTTGGAAAAAGGTATCTTAAGTTCTTCATATGAAAAGCTTCATTATTCAGTACTAAATATTGTATTTGTCCGCCGAAAAAAATGAACATGAGTTTGAGAAAAATTATCAGTTACATTTTTAGATAGCCCCTTTATTAAAACATCATTTTATCATATGCAGAAGACAACGGAAAAAAGACCACCTCAAGAAAAAAATCGTTTGGAAAAACGACACCTCCAGAAAACACATTTAAAAAGACCGCATCCAGAAAATGAACCGTAAAATACCACCTCTAGAATCGTCGTAAAATTTTACCACCTTCCAGAAATCGACATAAAACTACCACCTCAAGAAAACGACGTAAAAATACCACCTCCAGAAAACGACGTAAAAATACCACCTCCAGAAAACGACATAAAACTACCACCTCAAGAAAACGACATAAAACTACCACCTCAAGAAAACGACGTAAAAATACCACCTCCAGAAATCGACATAAAACTACCACCTCAAGAAAACGACGTAAAAATACCACCTCCAGAAAACGACGTAAAAATACCACCTCCAGAAATCGACATAAAACTACCACCTCAAGAAAACGTCTTTAAAGGACCACCACCAGGTAACGACGTTAAAAGAACACCGCCGATCCCGCCAAGATGCGCAGTGAAACAATCAAATGATCGCGAAGCTCCTGCACATGAAACTCACATTTACGAGAACTTGAAAATTTAAGTTTTGTATCACAATAAAAGCGTTCCAGTTTATAACAGAATATTCATTTATGTATTTGAATGATAAACTGAAGTGACGTTTGTTTATTTCATTTTGGTCAAGAAAAAATGTAGGTCCATGGTTTTGTTCAAGTTAAATATAAATTCGTCATATCTCAAGAAAGGTCAAAACCTGTTATTTTCATTTTTGTTTCTTTCATTACTTCCTAGAATCTACCATTTGCATGCTTTGTACAAGACAAAAAGACTTTTTCTTAACTGAATAAGGCTTGCGGTCTGGTCGGGACTACCATTCCTGACATGTACAATAAATTTGTTAAGATTTGTTTTTTGAAGTAACAATGTGCTCGTTTATTGTGAATTTCTAAGGTTTAAAATAACACAGAAAGCTTTTTTTTTCAGTAAAATAACTGTTTATTCGTATGAATATAATAATGCAAGTTTAGCTGCTTAATAAACTGTTTAAATAGTCTGTTTTGAAATAACAACATTCATACAGTGAACAAACAAGCTACAAATTATCAATTCAAACAGGCCAAAAAAATCCTATTTTGACCATCTTTAAATCACGCTTTCCAGAATTGTAGTATTGTATTACTTAACTTGATTTTAGCCCAAAAAAATTATGTATTACATAAACGTTTGTTACAACTAATTTTTTATTCATAGCATAATAAAAAAGTTTGTTTACTTTAAATATTGTGCACTGTGTTAGAATATTGCTTTATTGTTGCTTCATAGTTGACATTTTTGTCAGTCAATGTATTAGTTATATTTATAATGTTCTTGATAACTTCTGAGAAGAAAATAAAAGATGGCCCAGAGGAGATGATATTTGATAAAATTCTATTACATTTAAAGACATATAGTAGGTTGAATAAAGAACACATCTTAAAGTAGAAGACATGAACAGTTTGTGAAGCATTTGTTAAATTAAAGAAATTGAAAATTTAACTGCCAAACTTCATGTGACTTTAAATTGTGGACAACATCATCGACCATTAAAAAAGATTCATTTAGTTGAACCTATAAATATAAAGTAGATTTAATCATTTTTCTTCTCGTGTTTTAAAACAAGCATTTTATGATACATTAGAGTGTTTACGTAACACATATAATAAAACCCCATAAAATGCTCAACCTAAAATTACAGGCAGAATAAAAAATATTGTCAATGTCTCAACATTTTATCAAATAAATCTGTAAAAAACTTGGTGTATTTCTTATTTTCAAGTAAATTGCAATTGAAATATTATTCACAGTCTGTTTAAAATATTTTACTGGTTAAAAAAGCATGGAACTTCAGTATATCAGGTATATAAACGTGGGAACGGCATCTCCTCTGTTGGCTGTAACCTTCAATATACAAAAAATAATGTTAGTACATAATATATTAATCATTTTATCTACATTGTGGAACAAATTAATGCACATTTCTAGTTCATTTCCCGGAAGTAACCAGTATTGCCAATTGGTATGAAGAAAACATGGTCGTGAACCAAGTAATAATAAGATCATTGAGAGGCTAAAAAAATATCTGGTTGTTTCGTTCAATAACCAATTATTTTATTACGATAACAATTAAATATTGTAATAAATTCATCATGCAAAATAGTCACAATTGTCTTAGATATACATGTATAGTGCCAAACCAAGAGCTGTATGGGTATATGTCTCTAGACTGTTAAGAGTCAAAATAGCCCGTACTATAAGTAATAGGGTAAATATGCGTATTTAATAAGTAAATATTTTGCATAAAACATAAAGTAACATATGGATTGTCAATATTAACAATTATTTTAAAGAATAGATGACATTCATTTTGTTTTCTTTAATTTTATTAATGAATATATTGATTAAAAGGCATGAAGCATTGAAAATTGACCAAAAAAAATCAAAAAAATCCTGACACCAAATTGTTTTATCATTACATTCATTTAAGCTAAACCATTTGAGACACATTTGTCATTTAGCCTGCTTAATTATCAATGACTCGAGCACAAAAGATAACAAACAAAAGCAATATTTACCAATTATCTTTACTATATTCAGTCCCTTGTTGATCATACATATGAAAGGTGTAGATATGACGCGAGTTCTGTGACAGGTTCTTCTCACTCTTATGTACAACTTCACCATGTATCAAAACTAGTGTACCTAAAGTCAATTAAGTAGCCCAAGTTACTTTAAAAAAACATGTCATAACCCAAAATTCAACAAAACAAACCAGAACTTTTACCATATAAAAAAAATCTGGAAAAAGGGTTATCCCTCGAAAGCATTAATCACAACAAAATAACATGAAAATTGCGCAGACAACATTAAATTAACCTAATGAAATATGCTACATTACTTAAATGGTTTTGTCATTTTGTTAACTAATCAAGGTCCCATAAGGCTGATTTTCAAACAATCAAATCAACTTTTTTTTAAGGTAAAATGGTGACACTGAATGTGATATGCAGGTAAATTGAATGTAATAGATTACTATGACCACCAATCTTCTGTAAGATAGCTCGACTTATTTTGCAAATAAAATCCAGTATCTCTTAATGTATTCCAATCAAAAATCGTTGTAATGAAAGTCAACTGACAAAGACAATCAAAATAAGTAAATTATGTATACCCTTTTTAACAGGACCAGCAATGAATTTTTCTGGATCGCATTTTTTTGCGATTCACCAGTGAATATAGTTTGTGAATGCACCTTCAGTTTTATCAGGATTTCTCACCATTCTCCACTCACCAAGGATACCACCTGCAGCGAAGCAAATGGTATACAACTTATAACAATAACAAACTCAGTAATGTTTACACACTTAACTATCACACTTTATGTTCACAAAATTATCTATCATAATTTATGTACACAAAATTATCTATTACACTTTATGTTCACAAAATCATCTGTTACACTTTATTTAATGAATTGTTATGTCCAGATTTAAAGATGGACAAGTCCATTTACGATTTAAGCATGATAAAGATTAAAGTAGCTTACGTTTATGAGAGCCTGGAATAAACCAGAGACAACCATTCTCAAGTGTGGCGTCTTCTAAAGCTAACCATAAACCTACAAGCTTTTGTGGTTTAGTATATAAGAATGTTGAGTCTTGGTGTGGAATTACTGAAACAAAACAACATACGCTCATAAAACAAATGTCACAGTCATGAAGTTTCTAACCAATAGTTCGCTCAATAAGTAGAGCGTTAGACTGTAAATCAGGCAATCAAGGGTCGATTACTGCATGCATTGTTTCGTTGTGATTGATCATGGAGTCCTTTCTACTGTCATTTGCACTGTACCTTTTATTTGCTCTGGTATGTGAAAAAAGTATCAGTTCCTTTCAAAAGTAAAAGGAACTAGTACTGAGAAACAGATTGACAGCCTGCCCAGGAATGATGCAATGGCTGAACTGTGCTCTGGTACATTTAATGAGGCTTACTGCTCTGATCCGGAGTGTAAACTACCAACAACACCACCATCAGGAAGTTTCATAGAAACAGTTAACTTAGTAGTAGTGATATGACATAAATTTTGACAATCTTGCCTTAAAACTCGAGGTCATATAGGAGATCAAGGTAATGAAGGTCTATGCTTATTCAGTGAATATGGCAAGGTAACAATAAGACTTCAGATCTACCCACTGATACTGGAGATATTACAATATATATACAAAATTTTATGCATGATAATTAACCAATTTAGATTTGTAACTCAACAAGACAAAGCAACGAAATATAAAGTACATATGAAGATGACTGTGACCACATCAAATATGATGCAAACAAGTTTTGATTATCTTTTTTATAAAATATAAATAATGTATAGAAATATATGACAAACAAAAACTAGAAAAAGAACTGAAGACATAATGTTTTCAGACCACAAAAATATGTACTGAAATAATACTTTTTGTCTAGGACAAGATAAACTCATTCATATAAGTCTTGATTGATAAAAACACATGTTATTTGTTTACCTTCCCCACCAATTCCTGGTTGCTGAAATGAGACAAAGAAAAAAACCTGTATTATTTGTTTTATGAAAGCTAAACTAAAAATCATCATGCAGCAAAATGATTCAAATTTATTTTTCAAAATTTAAATTATTTTTTTCAATAGAAATATGTTTGAATTAAAGGTATTACAAGCATCTCAGTTACATTTCAGTTACATGAATGCTGTGTTGGCATAAAATGGCAGACTTGACTCTATTCTTGTGGCATAAGTGTGATATTATCATATCAAGTTTTTTCACTTGAAGGTTAAACACATAGCTAGCAAAGATTACTGGTATCTCTCCATTTTAGAGCAAGATTCTGATTATTTTCATCAAGTAAATGAAAATAATTCTTCATTAATAACCTAATCCAACAAAAGAAAACAGCATAGCTAATAAACTGTGTCTGAAAAGATTCTAGGCAAAAAAAAGGCTTGAGATTTCCATGTTATAAACTCACACACCTGAGTGGAACACAAGTTACCATAGATATCATAAATTTTGAAATTATGTTTGAGGTTTAAATGCTCTCTATGTAAAATGACAAATAACATTGGGAGGAAATAATTCCAGGAAAGTTAGGACACAAACCTTGAATATGTACATACTCTGACAGACTACAGGATCCTCCAGGCCAAGACTCTTTGCTACACCCTGAAATCATCAAATATTTAATATGCTTCATTTCCTGGCAACACTTTTATACAGTATTATACTCTGGTACAAAACAAAATAACATTTCCTCTAACAATAAACTACTATTTCATCATATTTTTTGTAAAACATTTAGTCATTCCATTCAATAAAATAATTTAAATACCAAATGCTCAAATAAATACAGAAATAAACTTATACTTATATAATTGTTTTATAAGTTGCATAATAAACTGTCCATTAAAATTCAGTAACAAAGAAATATGAAATGCCTCAATAAAATTCAGTTAAAAATGGACTGCCACAGGTTCATTACTTCATAACAACCTGCACACTTATTGTTCATGAAAAAAACAAATTATTTACCCAATGCCCATTTAAATTCAATAAAATAAACAAAAGCTACATGTTTGCATAAATTCAATAGCAACTTGCAGCAATGTCCATAAAAATTCAGTAACAAATTGTATACTTGATGCCTATTCAATGATATAAGATGCATGCCAAATTTCTAAATAAATTCTGTAACATATTGCAACCAATGCCCATAAAAAAATCTATAACAATTAATATACGTTATGCCCATTTAAATTTGATAATTCAAATAGCATGCCCAATGCCTATATAAAGTAAATAGCAAAATATACTCTTAGTGCCCACTGAAATAAGATAACACAGACAAAAAATTTAAAAATGCCAAAATAAATTCAATAATGAACTACATAACAAATATCCCTATAAACTCAATAACAAAATGGACACTTTATGCCATTATATACCTGATTCCCATAAAGACTGGATGAAACGGTGCATACTAAATGCCAAATCAGTGTAAAAACAAATACCCACATAAAATTAGAATAACAAAATGCCTGTATGAATTCAGTAACGTATAATTAACCTTATGTTTATGTTAGTTAATTCAATAACAAAAGTCTTTATCATATGCCATATATATTCAAATATGTTCATTGCTATATTTCAACGAAGTGCAAAACCATTGCACATATACAAGTATATAATATGTAATTTTCACAAAAGCAATAGAGAAACAAATTCAAAATTCATTGTTTAATGCAAAAATGTAAGTATTAACAATAAATTGCACGGCAATTAATAATATTCTGTATTGACTTTTCAAATAAAAGATAACTGATAATTATAAACCATAAAAATAACACTGATAACAAGTTTAGATTCTAAATATACTTTATTTTTTGTCCTTTACAAATTAAATGGTTATTAAAGAACCAAATATTACTATTACACCAACAGTTAGATTAGAAGTCTGTACTGTTATGGTCTATGATAGACAGAAGTAACCAAATAAATCAAACAACTGACTACAGACAGCTGTCTGACAAAGCAGAACTCACTCTAGTTCTGGAGGAAAAGCAAGCACAATGATCGATGACTTAATGAGTATTAATAATATTAGTTAATTTAATTATCCAAGTAAAAATTCTGCCTCTCTAAATCATATGATTTAAATGACAGTGTGACAAAGATTCAGACCATAAGTACTCTGTGAATAATTTCCTAAATATATGAACAAACCTCTCAAAGTTTTATGCAAAACATCGTAAGCATTTCTAGGGTAGAGTTATTTTCTTGTAATTTGATCTTTTACAATATTAGTTATCTATCTACGAGTCATGATCAATTATCACACAATATTTGCTTACACACAAGATTTACTTGAAGTAGATGATTAAATGCTTTAGTCTATGTATGCCAAGACAATTATCATCATTATCATTTTGACCTTTGACCTTTCAACTAGTTCATGTACATAAGTATTTAAACTAAAATGCCTATCATTCACTTACAATGAAATTATAAATCAAACCATCCTTCAAATATCAATAGAAAAACTTTATTAAGATACCTGGTAACAAATAACAATGAAATGACATTGAATAACAATGACCTAGACATTTTATAACTGTGCCCTTGACATCTAACATAATATTATCTAACTGACATTTAATACAAAACTCATAACGGTTTTCTATAAAGAAACAGGGAATTACCACAAGAAATGTGTAAGCTGCAATTAAGGTCTTAGAAAGCTTTAAAACTGCAATAATTATTTTATAGTTATTAAGCAATGAAATGTTTAAAAATCTCTTCAGCAAAGAAGTAAAAGCATATTAAGATTCAGCACATTAATACAATATATGTATCATGAAAATGATACCATTTTGAAATCCATTTCCATTCCTTTAAATATGCATGTCCTACTTGTGCATGCTTATTATGGACCACTATCATTATGATAACTTTTCATTATATTCTATGCAAAAAGTTAAACTAGTAGAAAAAGATATCCACATCAATTTCAAAAAAGAAATCAAAGCTAAGCAGAATTTGATAACTTCGGCAAAGCTCTGTTAAAGTTAAGCTCCTTTTATCACATCTCTTGCCACTCCAAAGAGAAATTCTTCAAAACATATGGACAAACTTATCAGCCCCTTTAACTGCCAGTTCTCACACTTTCAAAAGTCATTATCACACTGCATTTAATTGTCAGGTCATAAATTTAAAATAAAGCAGCAGAGAAATTGCAAATAAATCTGGGGCAATAACTCATGATCCCCTTTGTTAAAGGTCACTTAATATGCAGGGAGACAACTCTGAGTCACACAATCATCAATATAACAAAGCTGATATAAGAACACTATCACACAAACACACACACATATCATTTAGATGACACTTACGGCTACCAACAGATGGCTGGAAAAAATACAAACATAAGTATGCACATTTTCTATTTTACTAAGTAAGGGGCAATAACTATTTAATGCTAAAATGAATTGATCCTTTTACAATCATCTCACTATACTTGTCTTAAATGTTTTAAAATACAACATCTTAACATGTTTTAGCAATTCAAAAAAACAACACAATAACATAGATGGTACCATTCCTTTCCTTGACAACATTTTTACATACCTGTATTTCTGGACTAAATGTCACCTTTTTGAATGGTTCACTTAACACATGAAGAGCTGTAACAGTAAAAGTCTTTGTAAGAAAATGCCACATTTATATATACAATGTATATGGTTGCAAGTATATCTTGTAATCATTGCAAGCCTTAAGGTACTCTGATAAAGAAAAGGTATATATACTTTTTTAAAAGCCTGTATATTAGATGATTTGAAGAGTTGGCAAAAAATCTAAATATATTCTCAAATAGGATTATGTGATCTAAAAATGTAGCCCTTTAACAAACACAGTCAATGATGCTTGACTATTCTTGTTCTTAGGAACTGGCAGTAATTCCTTTTAATTATGACAAGGATATGATAATCTAGTGTAACTGATAAGGTTTACACATCTGTACCTAACATGTACATATAAATAATACGAGAAAGGACATATAACTAGTCTAGTAAATCATTGAATGGCCAATGTGATTTCCAGATTTCATTTTGTAATTTTAAAATGGGGTATTTGTATTGTATGCGGACTCAACTCGTATTGATTAATGCATACATTTTAATTTTTATGGTGATGACATATGACTCTGGTGCCAGTCTCTTAATCTCTCATTAACTAAAATTTCATCAAATTTTTCTAACAATTAACTTTCTAGAAAGTCAGGCACTGGTACAACATGTACAAATATGCAAAATATTTCCTTTTGTCTTAGAATAGATTTTAACCTGTGCTTAAATACACTGATAATGCACAGTTAATTCTTTGCTAAACAGAATAAATATGACACTTTGGTAAATATATGACACTTTGTTAACTTACAAGGAACAAGACAGCATTGTTATAGTTTCATTTGTTTTAAAGAATAAAATAATTTAAAAACAATTACCATGTCCAATTTTGTTGATTGCCAAATGTTTGTTAACTTTAAGATTACCTAAGAAAACAGGAGAAATAGGAAATTAGAACATTCCACATAGATTAAATCATATAATACTACAAGATACAATAATTTATCAATACCACCTACAAGCAAGCCTACAAATCCCTACAATCAGTAGTACTTGTACTTTGATTTTTAATTCTCTCAAATTTGCAACTGACAGTTCCACAGCAGCACCTGTCCATTACTTACAATTCAGCAGGGTACAATTTATATATACATGTACATGCTAGTATATATATACTATATCACTATAATAAATAATAATATCAAACACAGACAAATAAATTTTACCAGGATTCACCATAGTGAATAGTGGATGGAGTCCTTTTTTTCTCACTTTATGTCAAACATATAAAACTTTATTTTCCTCTTATTTTGAACACTATTACATGTTTAACAAATATCAAAGAATAGATAATAATAAATGGCACAAGAAAAGCACCTTGAAAAATGTGACTAATTCAATCATTTTATATCACCTGCAGTTTTAATTATAGACTGACTGCATACACTTTCTTGAAATGTTGCATTTCTTCACTTACCCTTCTCATCTTTTGCACCGTCCTCGAAAAAGTACCTGATTTTATCACCACTTGTCATAAAGTAGTCATCGCTTGTCTGTAAAATATATCAAATTTACACTATCTAAAATACTGGAATCGCTTGTCTGTAAAATATATCAAATTTACACTATCTAAAATTCTGGAATCGCTTGTCTGTAAAATATATCAAATTTACACTATCTAAAATACTGGAATCGCTTGTCTGTAAAATATATCAAATTTACACTATCTAAAATTCTGGACAGGAGAGATCCAACCGATAGCAATAAAAACAAAAGTTTATAGTAAAAAGGTGCAGATTTAGTATAATTGAGTCTGTTGACAACAGAAAATGAATGATGCAACATTTCCCAGTAACACTAGCATTGACTTAAGCAGTATTCAATCTTCAACACTTCACTAGCATTGATTCAATTAATAAAATAACATTTCATTGCAGCTCAACTAAGCTTGAAATTGAATGCAGATAACTAGCATATATCATTAATGGACTGTACATGTCAGGGCTCAAATTTAACTTTTTTGGCCACTAGCAATTTTTTGCTAGTGGACAAATTTTTAACTAGCAAAAACTGAATTCAACTAGCACTTTTTACAACAATGATTTTTTAATTCCAAAATTGTTAAAACTTTTGTGTACATTCATTAATTGTTTGAATTATCATGTACCATAATAATTAATTCATTGTTGTTACAATTATGTATCATGATAATGAATTTTATTGAAAATGTTTTTATTAATAAAGGGCAGCACGAAATACCCAAATATACCCAAATACACCCAAATATACCCAAATATTGCCCAAATATACCAAAATATTGCCTAAATATACCCAAATATTGCCCAATTATACTAAAAATATATGTTTTATACTAAAAAAGTGGTTTTAATCATGAATACAATATACACTTTCACTAAGATATAATCAAACATACCCAAATATACATTTTCCTATCATTGTATAGAGTATATGCACTCTATTAAAGCTATATTTTTTTTTAAATAACATGGACACTTGTTTAATTATGACATGAAATTTCAACAAAATTACACCTTAAAAATGTAAGTGTAGACAACAAATATCATATCTTGATTTAAAATTGCAAGTACGTTCACAAAGAACCTATATAGTAGTTAAGCAAATGTCACAACTTTATTTTCTTACATCTTAACTGCCAATTTCAACGGAATGAATGAAAGTTATAGCAGACTAAGTGATATTATTTTATAAATATTCATTTATTCCCCATTATAATCTATATTTTATACAAACAAAAATAAATATTGCTATATTTGGGTATATTTGGGTGTATTTGGGTATATTTGGGTAGTTCGTGCTGCCGTTAATAAATGTTGTAGTACAACACATAAATTTACAGTAGTTTGTTATAACTTGAGTTCATTCAATTGTTGTATCTCAATTGTCATGTTGGAACAACTCAAAATAAAGAATAAAACTATCTTATATTTTAACTCACTGAAATAAATGATTAAATTAACAAGATTGATATGAAAGATTTTTTTTTTATTTCTGCATAAAAAGCTGATTTAATCATGAAATTGGGCATGAAAAAAATTATAATACTTCATTTTTAAGTTTAATTATTTGATTTGCTGAAAGACAAAGTTGTTGCTGGATATAGAGAATAACAAAATTAAAATTGTAATTAATTTGGACGAGTTCGAACTGCCCGGGGTACGAATCAGCAACGTAACTTTCTACTCAAAAACTTGATTTAGGGGACAAGGATTCTTATCAAATGTCAATCTACCTGTAAAAAAATAATAATGCAATATTGTCGCCATACCGACAATGTCTAGTCTGGATTATGCGCACAACAATCGGTGCAAAATATTTTGGCAACATTTCCATCGTCATCGAGTTCGTACCTAAGACTGACGTGCAGTTCTTTCTCCCATTTTTTAACCGTTTTAACTGAAGGTCTGATTGTCTTTCTTTTGATAGACTGTGAACCATCTTCTGTACTCAGAGTATTGTTATCAGAAGACACATTTGCTTCAGTAAGTGGGAAGAAGTTCGTTATTTTTCGTTTAGACATTTTATTCCGATCACGCTTGATTTACACGGACAAAATGACATTTGGACTGGTTTAAATTTGTCTACGTTTTTAAGCGAGGTTAAGGTATAGAAAATGTAAACCAGACAGCAAGTGCGCGCATAGTTTATAACTCGGCTACCTGCGAATATTACGCCCGATTTTCCTGACGAGCGTATTCCGTTTTTTCTTCAACTCGCAAAAAAATGCGAGTAGTCATAAATCTAACTCGCAAAATCATTTTTCAACTAGCATTTTGCTAGTTTGCGAGTGTTAAATTCGAGCCCTGCATGTGTAATTTCTATAGAAATACACTCCATCAAAGTAAAATGTAAAAAAAAATATAAATTGATGTTCACTCACTGACACTCAGTGAAATACATTTCCAAACATCACTGAAACAAACAAATATCCTCTACATATAACAACATTTTGTTGTTTTGGTATTGTATTTGTATAATATACCAGTGATTGAATCAGTCCTACCCTTTTCATTTCTAAAGTAGAAAAAACAGTGTTATGATCAGCTGGATTCATCTCTTCGATCAGACGGTGACATTCTGACTTCAGAGATTCCACTGTAGCATCATCAACAAAATCTTCCAAAATCAAATAACCTTCATCCTGAAACTAAAGTTAAGTTTAAAATGTTAAATGTCAATCAGATTTCAATTAAACATAGGTGTCTATCTGACACAAACATGTACCAGTATATACATGTATTTATTTAGTTAATTAATTAACATCAAAATTGGCCTAAACAATAAGTGATATAATGCGACCAATAGTGACTTGGTATAACAAAAAAAATGTGTTGACATCTACACTACAGGTTTTTAATACTTTTTTATAATTCATCAAAAGCAAACAAAAATGACCAATTATTGTTTATAAAAAAGGTAGTATTCCTCAAATTTATTTTGTAAAATCAACTCATCCCCTGGTCAACTTGCCCTCTTTTTAGTCAACTTGTTCCTTACTTTCTGTCAACTTTTGATGATCGAGTGAACTTGTCCACATTACGGTCAACTCATCACTATTATATCATTATTTCAAACGAAAAAAGTTTTAACTTATTTTTATATAAAAAAATATTTCATATTTTATATTTTTAAGGAGACTCACAGTGTAGCAATCATCAATATTTCCGAATATCAAATTTGAGAATAGTTAACCTTTAAATCAATTTAAATCTCTACGTTTTCCGGAGTTTTCCTAAAAACGGAGTTTTCATAAAAACATATACTAGTAGGCAAAATTAAAACTGTTAGACGTTTATCTGCTACACAATCATATAGACCTAGTTATTAAGCATTGTTAAACAGTGTTAAACAGTGTTAAAAGAATACTTGTCCGAATTATGTGTACATACGATTAACATTCAACTTTTATTGCTTCTGTATTATATTTAACAAAATCTATATTTAAAATTAACAGAATGAGATATAAATCTTTGAAATTTCATACCTGCTTGACTTGTTCAGTTGTCAGAGTCATTTTCCATTTAAAATATTTGCAAATAATTGTTAACACTTCCGCACCTGTAAATGGACTTTGTACTGTAAAGGGAAGTAACTGTGTAAACCATGTATGCCTTTGCAGAGTCACGATCTTTAGGTTTAGTCACGTAGTCAAAGGTTGTTTTAATTTTGATATTCACGGTATCAAATTTGTACTGTATATTTTGAGTATAATAAAAGTAAAACGGTCTACAGAATATACCACATTACAGAGACAGAAAGGGTTTTTGTTTCTCATTAAATTAATGACATACTGTAAGTGGCATACACTACAAGAGCGATGAGACTTATTACAGAGAATTTCATAAAAAGCTATGTGGTCAAAGCAAAAAATTTTGTCATGTTTCGTGGGCTGTTTTGTATAGTTCAAACATGGTGGATATTCCAGTTTCAGTTTTTATTAAACCAAGGCATATAATATGCAACTGGTTATAACAACAAACAAACAGAAAAATAACAGTCAAAAATCACTAATATCACAATTAAGGGCCCCACGGTTAAACGTTTAAACGGATTCGTTTCTATTTTCATTCCTAAACGTTTACGATTTTTTTTACCGTTTAATCGAAATGACCATATTGTCTTACGAAATATCTTCCGAACATTTGACTACTTGCTCAGCAAGTGGGCACAAGTGTACCCTAGTCTGTCTGAAGAGCTTCCCAGACACAACCAATCCCTCAAACTTTAAGAAGAAAAAACCTGGCAACAAAGTGATCCATCGGAAGCATTAATCGCAACAAAATAACATGAAAGTGCAGACTCGGTCTGATCGATTGAGTCTGTACCGTCTTACTCTTGACGGCTTCAACAGGGAGATACAGAAAATCCGGCTCCGTTTACAATAATTGTTATACCCATATAACGAGTTTGTGGCATATTCTAATCTAGCTTTTTGTACAAAGATCAAAACCTGGTAATTAGCCCCTATAAAAGAACATAAGAAATTAAGTTACCTTTTCTCATTTCTTAGGTCAAATAATGTTTACCCTGATAAGGACGGGATAATATTTCTGTAAGAAAGATATAAAAAAGCTAATTATTTACAGAAACAATTGGTTTGAAATAACTTTGTTGGTTATGTTTAAGTTTGAACATTAAAATGGGAATTTTAATTGCTTGCAAAATCATCAGGAATGTCAAATTAAAATGTGAAGATTCTTTTATAGCATGACATGACATTTTTGTTTCAGGAAACTAGCTGTAACCATTACATATAATTCAATATTAGTAGATACATCTTGACGTTTAATTCAATTAGTCAAAATACTTTGACGTTTTAATATGAAAAAGGCCAGTGGATTACATTAGTGGTTTTGGTGTTTTCTGGCTTTATAAAACTTTGTTATAATTAAAATAATCGTTTCGTAGATTAAGCCGTTAACATTCGTTTTCATTTCAGATATACTTGGTACTTATTATTAAAGGGGCTCCAGACAACAGGTTTTTGGATATAACTGGACTGAAAATATTTTTCTTGCATATCAGACTGGCGTTTCCGTTAGTTTTACCCATGCCGGAAATTTCATCTGGCATGGGGGGTTCCAGATGAGTTGCGTGCTGCACAATGGCACGATAAAGATGACGTCATTTTACCGTTATGAATGATTTTGTAATTCATACGCTGTTGAATGAAAGTAGTTACGGTTGTAATGATGTAAATTTTCATTGAAAATAAAGATAAAGAATTTAAAATATAATGGAATATGGTAGATTATGCAAGAAAAAATATCTGACATATGTTTGCGGTTCGGATCGGAATATCCGTCCCTCGGTCACCCGCCCATGGGCGGTAACTCGGCAAGCCTCGTTACCGCCCAATGGGCGGATCACCTCGGGTCGGATATTCCGATCCGAACCGCAACATATGACAGATATTATTATTCCCAGGGATTTGAGTTTCCCCTTAATGTCTTGTGAGCAAATTTTAAGATCATTCGCTCGCTCCGTTTTTCCAGAATAATCGTATTACTTGTACTTAATGATCCATGAAATGAAAAGCTCTTTGACAGTTTAAACTCAAAATTGGCTATAAATAATGGCTATTCAATTTAAGTCTGGGTATATTTCTTTAAATCTCAAAAGAGCTTCTTTAGGAATAATCTGTGTATAAACGATATGTGTAGCAATAGTTTATACGAATTTACCCCCGCAGAGCTATTTAAATAACTGTTACCTTCAGCAGCTGAAATATACGATGTCCTACATGGGCCAGTTGAATGTGCAACACATTTTTCTCGCTTGAACTTCTTAGCACCATCCAACGTTGAACTTAATTTTAATACTCGTGAGAATCATAATGTAAGAAAGCTTCGCGATAATTCTTGCATGTTTCTTTCGAGATTTGTAGCTTATTTAGTACCATTGAATATAATAAAAGTTCTTCAAAGGAGAAGTGTGCCCGACTATTTGCAGTGCTTGATAAAGCCTGGATAATGCAGAATATTCTAGGTAAGAAAAGGACCAAAGTTCTGTCAAAATCCATATTAGAAATATGGGCCTTGGATAGTTAATGCCTTTAATGATCTCAAATAAGTATATGATCGAAGTTTTAAGACATTATTTCAGTAGTTCTTTGAGACCTAGGCCTTTTAAATAAAATTTATTTTTCCCCTACTGACAAAATACGGTACAATTACAAAGGAAACAAGCCGGATAACAATTTATCATGTTCAAATTTTTTTAAAATTAATTTTTACTTTTTTTTGGTATTTCACCTAAATTTATAATTAAAAAAAGGAAATTAATTTTCCGCAATTTCGGTTCATAAAAGGGGTTTATCTGGAAAACAAACCTTTTGGATGTACTATTTTAAAAAACTGGGTTTAAAAAGCCAAGGAATTTTTCATAAAACTAGGACGGTTTCCCCGGTTTAAAAAAAAGCTTTTTAAAAGTCTTTTCTCGTATTTTTCCAAAATAGAAATCAAATTAAATTTATATATTGTCATACAGACAATATAAAATAGAATACAATTGGTATGCGTGTTGAAACAGTTCCACAATTCATAATATCTAAAAATATTTATTTATTAGTAACAAGCGTTCAAACATAATTGTTTAAATAATAGTTAGCTCTAACTTTTCTTATCAGTAGGATGCAAATACTGAAGTGTTGACGGAGGTTATACTTCGGATACGGCCCTTAATATTGCCCATAACATTGCGTTAAGTATGCGGATAAGGAATCTTACCTTGCCAAATTTGAAGTCTAAAACGTTATCCATATGCATGTTAAGAGTCTGTGTAAATATTGATCCAGTTTGATCCGACATAATTGATTTTGGTTAAATGACTATTAAAGGCATCCATTTTAACATCGTTTATAAATAATGAAATTATGTCCGACTGAAATAAGTGCACGAAAATTCCGTGCGATAACCTTATAATGTCTGAAGGCCATGTAAATATTTTCAATAAGACCATACATTTATTTTCAATTAAATTCACTTATAATTTTATGTGTGGTTTATTTATATGTCCTTAAATAAAGGTGTTTAATCGCCGTATAAGTCCGATACAACTACTCACATTTTCTTCAAAAGCATCTTCTTACAGACCTGGGACAGAATATTCTGTTATTCTGTCCCAGAACAGACGTAAGAAGACAGTTCGCTATGACAAACAACAATTTATAATCGGCATCGCCTCGGACATATTGTTGTTTATCCGAGCAATACACTTTTGAAGAAAAAAAAACTCGTACTGTATCCATTACATATTGAAACCGATTGTTACATTTTCAGTACTTATATTTAAACTTTGAATGGTCTGGTCCATTTAACGTTTCGACAAGAGGAAACATTGTCATTTACATGAAAACAAGTATTCCGTGAATTTAGCAGAAACGATATTTTGCTCAATAAAATATTGTTGGAAGAAATATTTTCAAATACATATAATACATATAATTTTGTTGGCCCAATGTCTTCAGGCGTGTAAAAACAAATACGAAAAACTGTTAAATAGGTTCAAACGTTTTATTAATAAACTTAACACATACCCGAAAGCACAAACTTATGGTATATAACTGATACATGTGCTTTTACCAGAAAAAAAATCAACTGAAAAAGGACAAAAAATTAACATAATCTAGCTTCACATTTTACAATGAAAACACAGCTGCATAACTTTATACAATATTCAGTTTGCCCTTTAATGGTGAAATTTATTAAAGTATATCTATCTTCACAATAAAAAAGCTACATAGATTAATAATATATCAGCATCACACATAAATATATATTACATTGACTTACTATTTAAAAAAAAAAGATATAATTTCAATTTTACACAAGGTTTCTAGTAATATTTTAAGCTTTATTGAAGGAGTAAGAACCATCACCATCTACAATCCCTACCCAACCAGTCATCAGTTAGACCCTTGCATCCACAATTAACTGCCAATCTTATATTCATCTGATAAAACAGTCATTTGATTCCAATACTAAATTTACTTTACAGTGACATATAGGAATCATTATGCTCTCGTTTGTGTTGTTTATTTGTATTCTCATTTGGCCTTATCTTTCAGCATCTCAGCTCACATCACTTCACCTAATCTCATCTCACATACCTCATCTCATCTCACATCAACTCATCTCATTTCACTCATGTCACGAAATCTCACCTCATCTCACATCACCACCTCACCTCAATTCACTCAAATCACCGAATCTCACCTCTTTTCACATAACCTCATCTAATCTCATCTTATCTCACATCACCTTATCTCAATTTACTCGTGTCACCCAATCTCACCCCATTTCACATCACCTCATCTCACATCTGATCTCAGTCTCATATCACCAAGCTTATATTACCAGACTCAAACCACCTGTCTCATTTCATCTTACCTGGATAATTGCAGCTACTCCTATTACAATGAATGTGAAATATTAACATTGTAAAATTATATCACTATACATTGATTTGTTGTAAATTGATAAAATTTGATAAACTTATTGCATTTGCATAAAAAGTTTTCTTTAATTATGAATTTTTAAATAAATCAAACAAGATCTATACTAATTAATCTCACATAATGATGACTTAAATAAATCATATAATAATAATATCATTATTACATGAAATTCATTATTATACTTTAAACACCATGAATTCAACATATAAAGCAAATATAATTCATATTCTCACACTATGTTGATATCAATAAATCAAGTCAATATGACTAATATTGATCATTTTCAAGGGAAAATTAGGACTTAGTCAAGGGTAATAACTCTGGATAAATGCTGCTTATATCAAGAACCATCACTATGGTATTTAGAAACTGTTAACAGAGCATACACAAATTTCTATTGCAATAATTTTGCATGTAAGGTTTGAAAACATTATATAATTTATAGAAGAGAAGTCATTAGTATGCCTCGAATTTTTTACTGACTCAAGGGCAATAACTCAATATGAAAACTAAAATCAGGGTATCTGTTTCATCGAATATCCATGCCCATAATTTTCAATTTAATGGTCTTATATTAAAAACAAACAACAAACAAACAAAAAAAACAATTTGAAAAACCAATATGCACATTTAATACCATAAAAAAGTGTATGTATAAGGTTTTACAACTTTCGGTCATTTACTGGGCAAGTAATAATATACCACATAATTTACTGGTTTTTATTTATTGACTAGAAGAGCATATTTGTTATTGCCCTACCTATATTCAATTGCAAAAACTGGAGACAACTGAACTTTATTTATTACATAAACATACATAAATAATAGACAGTAAGGTAATGAAGACTCATTTATATTTTCATTGTGAATCATATTAGCCACAGTCACATAGTTGTGACAGAATTGCAAAAATGTGTAACAAAACCGTGGTCATTTGTAATGAAACTGTGGTGATTTGTAACGAAACTGTGGTAATTTCTTACAAGACTGCAGACATTTGTAATAAAATTGGGGTATGTCTAATTTGTAGCATAATTAGTAAAACTTTCATGATTCAAAATTGTTTATTTCATAATGTAAGCATAGTTTACAATATACTCAGTTGGGCATAACAAATCAATAATGCATCACAAAAAAGTAACTTAAAGGTAACATATATATGTTGAAAAAAACAATGTACAAAATAAATCACTTATTATCACAAGGTTGAGTTTTAATTAGCACTAATTGCAAATAAATAAAAAGGTTAGAATTAACACAAATATAATAAACATTAGTTTATAAGAAATTACTTTCGTTTGATTGTGCTGGAAGCTATCAGCTTATTGAAACACTCTCGAATCCTTTCCTGGAACTAACCAGTACTTAGCAATGAGTGTAAAATTTCTTGCTCAAAGAAACAATGACTTTTGCCCTTGACGGGGTTTAAACCCACATTGTCATCAATCCTAATATTACTAGTTCCGACAAGTTAAACTACTCGGCCACACCACCACATATATAAAAGACACAAACGATGTTCTTTAGTTCTCACAAAGTTGGTATTCTATCACATTTAAACAGTTTTCCGCACATCAAAAACGGTAGATTGACAATTATCAACCTTTGTCAATTAATTAATACAAATTTCTATACTCAGTGGCATCATTGTGATAGATGAAAATATAACCATGGTATAGGAACCATGGCACTGACATAACAAAAATAGGGATAAAAATATAATTGTTAAATTTCATTGCTGTTTAAGGCAAACAATCATCATGCCAAACTTATACAATTTAGTACATAGTGTAAATGTAAAAATTATGCTTATCTGCATGAAACCAACTCATTCTATCATTGGTTATATATAACATACATTGTATTTCGATCTAAAAAAAACTTACTTTATCATCTTTCAATCTAAAAAAATTGATGATTCAAACTGTAATTCAACACTTTTTAACAAATTATTTTCATGATTTGAAAGCTAAATGCACTTAATGATGTAAACAAAATACTTCTTTACACACTTTTACATATTGTAAAGTATAAATTTTTCAAAAACATGTTGTTTTTACAATAATGCTTGTTTGGTGTCAAAAAGTTATTACAGGTTGTAAGTACATACTAATGGTTCATCACAACACTTTAGAAAACAGGTTTGAACAGTGTTGCTATACGAAAGTTTACCCCTCATCATGGCATATTTCAATACTTGACTTATCTTGCTGCTTATTACTGTTCTATGTTAATATGACAAGAGTAGGTCTTTGGATTTTAGCTGTCATTATGTTATTGGTATGCCGCCATTAACACCTGATCATGGTAATAACAGACTCAGGTGAAAAGTACACAGAAAAGAGGTCTAACATTTAAATTTCATTTAAATTTCATTTAAATTTCATAGGTCTTTTCTGTGTAATTATATGAGTAGTCTATTTTGCAGACGATTCAATGGTCAAATCTTAGCAAATTGATTTCATAATCAAATTTAGCCTAATTCAAGCCTCACCAAAAATACCAATCATCATATAAATAAAAACATAGGAAACATGGAGTATAACCTAACATAATGCCACATGATAACATCTTGTATGATACTGATATAACTAAACAAAACACTGTATCATTTCATATAAGTATGTACACATGTATATCTGACAGCTGTTTCCAGGACTGATGATGAACAACTTCCATGCAGGTTCAGTAAGTATTAATAATATTACATTATAAAAATACTGTAACACTTTTATCATCAAATGGTAACTTTACAGTATAATATGAAATAAACATCAAGTCCAAAAGTCAAATTCACTAAATTTCATGAAATAGCGCATAATTGGTTTTGTAAGAAAAAGTTTCACATTTGCATACAAAAACTATAACCATTTAATAGAACATTTATAAGAAACCAAAATGACCCCTACCAATGAAGAAATTGTAAGTTTTTCTAAGATTCCCTCAAATAATGGTAATTATCAATAATATAAATGTGCTTATGTTTGATTCAATGAATGATAAGTTTAACACCAACATGCTGTTTGAAACAAAATATGGGCAACACTAACTGCATACTCCCAGATATGGCTAAAAACATTGCCCAATTTTAAGAAAAAGATAAAAAAAGAATCATTTTTAGTGTACATGATCTTGACCTTGACACCATAGACTTTAAACCATACCACAAACAGTAGTTGTCCATGTATAGTTACAATATACCATATATCTAACAACTGACGAATAAATAAGGACTCAAAACAAATCTATTTTTAGCCTCAATGGCTTGTCTTGACATACAAACCTCAAATCCAATCCAAGAGTAAAGGTCAATTAAAGGTCCCTTTAAGACCATATGTTTTATGTGAGTCAAACAATGAAGGTGCTATAACAAATAGTAGGTTGGTTAAGTCAGAAAGTCGTAAGGACAAACTGACAACATCTACGGCAAAAAACATTATAAATCTTTTCAAAATAGTCTGATTTACAAAGACAACAATTTTTAATGGCCAAAACCTTGGGAACGGAGCGAAGTTTTATTACTGCAGAAAATCAAACTTTATGCCTAGGTAAATCATTGATGCCCTTCACATTTTGCCTCATCCCAAATGAATTTTACCACTTCTATATCCTTGTATATACAATTTCCCACTGGTACAATGTATCTGCCACTTTCCTTTTATCATTTATACAGTTTACCCTTTTATTCCATCATTAAAGCATTTTACCACTTTCAGTTTAACCACTTATGCATTTTCACACTTTCTATTTCATTATTGAGGTTTTTGTCATTTCTAGTTTATTGTTTAGTGCATTTTATCACTTCTATATCATCAGCAAAGTATTTTACATTTCATCAAAAATGCATTTTACCACGTTTGGTTTGTCAGCTATGCTTTTGACCGCCTTTGGTTCATCAGATTTGCATTTTACCACTTTTATTCCATTACTCTTGATTCCCATTTACAACATCACCATTCATTTCATCATTATCTCTAGGTGGTAAAACATGCCTATTGTTTATAAAAGTGACCACTTGCTGAGCCAATGTTTTAATTGCAGGAATAGGTCTAGGATCTTTAGTCACTATCTCCAGTAACTCTAACCCTCCTTCATCCTTCAATAGCTGGCAATATTTCTCCGCTGAAACAGATTAAAAATATACAGGTGAAAAAGTTATATCCTCTCAGTTCATCAATTTTACTCGTATCACATAATAAAACCTATAAATTAAAGTGGCAATGAGCACAATCTATCACTACAATATGATTCTGTATATCTTCCTAAAATCAGTTTGCAAATGGCTGCTAAAAAAGAAAGTATATGGAAGAAAGAGATTTTTTTTTATCAAAATTCTCCTTAGTGAATATGACTTTTTGGTCTACGTTAAATATGCTTTTCCATTATTAATATAGCAGAGTTTGTCACCATCATGTCAACATGATATTCAATTTATCAAAACTAATACAATTTTATTAATAATGATATCAAAAAAAAAAAAAAAAAAAAAACTTGGTACTTAACTCCTCAGTGCAAATAAATTTATATATTTGCCAAACCAGCTTTTCTCTAACTTGAAGATTTGTAGTCATTATGTTACCATATGTAATTAAGTAAAACAAAATATTAAACATTTGCTTTGATAAGCCATTTTTCCCCTGAAACTTATCTTAGTTTAGTTTATAGGAATTAATTTCTGTTTGATTTGTGGAAGCTATAAGCTTATTGAAACACTCTGGAATCCATTCCTGGAACCAACCAGTACCAAGCAATGAATGTAAAGTTTCTAGCTTAAGAAAACAACTTATGATTTTTCTCTCTCTATATCAGTGACAGTGAGATGGACTCACCAAGATTTCACAAAGCTAAAAACAAAAACAGCTGAAAAATCAGTATGGCAGCCTTTGCTCCCTTGGCAGCATACCCAGTCCAAAGTTAGAGGTTTGTATAATGTATTTTCATACCTATTACCTACAGTAACTGATCTAAGAATACTTACGATAGACTTGAGTGAGATTGCATAGTGCCCATACTGCCCAGTACTGCGAGGCAAGGGACTGGTAGCATCTAACAAGATGAAGAATGGGACCAAAGGACCTGTAAGTAAGCAAAAGATTTATTATATAAAACTTAAAATTAAACAGCAGCAAATTAAAGAATCTTCTTTTTTTAACCCTCTCATATTGTATACCTGGATTCAAGTACTAGAACAAACTACATTTTCAGCAAAAAAATGATACTGCCAACTTTCCAGTAAAATTCCCTTGGTACATTAGCAAACAAAAATGTGACTAAAAATTTTCATGACGAAATTTATTCAAAAACTTAAATCATTAAAAAAGAAGTTTTTAAAGGGTCCCTTTAGCAAGCCAATCAAAAGTTATTTGCATGTTCTTACAGTTGTTTAAAATTTAAGGGTTTATAAATATTTAAATATAATAAAAATTTTTTGAAAAAAAATGTTAAAATAAACCCCAATATATACAATTTGAAGCCTCCCAAGGTTAAATTTAAATTGATAAAAACCCTTTTTCCTAAATATTTTGATTGACCTTTCCCCCTTCAAAATTTAAAATTAAACCTTTAACAATCACAATCCTAGTTAGTTATATTAAGGTTTCTTTTTATGGGGAAACCTTAACAATCCAGGTAATTCCTTAGACCCCATCAGGGGATTTTTCGGCCCGAAACAATGAATTTGAACCCGAAGCTTTCTTTATTTTTTTCCACCTTTTTGACTCAAGGAAATTTGATAACTTTACCTTTAATCAAATCAAAAGGCAAATGCGGTAGGCAACAAAAATTTTAAGTTCTGGCTGGTTTCTAATTTTTGATCAGAAACTTTTTACTAAAAGTCAATTTTATTGAGTTTGTTAACCTAACTAATGTATTTGGGGTCATGAAATAAAAAAAAGTTTGGTTTTTGGTAACTTTTAGTTATTGATGGAACCCGTTTTCCCAAAATCAATCCCTGGCCCTTGCCCCTTTCAAAATCAAATACGTGGTAGACAATCACAAAAATTCAAGTTCTCAAAGGTTTTTAAAGGTTTAAACGAAGCAATTTTCCCTACAATAATAAAAATTTTTAACTTTTAACCCAAAATATATCTTTTGAATACCTCCAATTTAAAGTTTTGGCCTAAGGGTTCTTTAGTTCATTTTTGGAAACCTTTTACCGGGTATGTACTTATTGAACCCACAAAATTTAATTTTTGGGGTCATACTGTCATGCCAATCCGCACCTTTGGCCCCTACAAAGGGTTTAAATTGTCAAATTTTTAAAAATAAATTACTTGAGTTACCCTTAACCCCAAAAAATTTTAATTCGATTGGTTAATTTTTTTGAAAAAATTTTAAGTTTAAGAAGGGTTTCAAAGTTATTGATTGGGAAAGTTTAAAACAAGTAATGTAACTTTTTTGCGGGGGAATTGGGTCTTTTATATAATGAAATTTTTTTTTAATTTAAAGGTTATTTTATTATTTTTAAAAACTTTTGCTTACATTTCAAGGAACTTAACTTTATTCCCCAAAATCAATGGGGCGCATCTCTTTTCTGAAATTATACTTTAAAATCCACTTTAATTCTTTTTTAATTGATCAAATTTTGTTTAAAAACAATGGCCCTTTTCTTTGAATTTTAAATTAAAATTTAATAGGGTTTATTGGAGGTATCCCAAACCATAATAAAGCCCTTTTTAAAAAAAAAATTAAATTTTTATTTAAAAAAAACCCTTTTGTTTCAAAATTACCATTTAAACTTCCCAAATAAATAGTACCCACGGTAAGGCCAAAAATAAAAGTTTGAAGCGGAAGGGGTTTTAGTATTACAAACCTTTTTTGCGTAAAGGTCAAGGGACCTTGCTTCCCCCTTACCAAATCATTGGGTTATCTAGGCCAAACCAATAATCCAATTTTAAATTCCAGCCTTAATTTCTTTTTTAAGGGAAAAAGGTCTTCAAGGTCAATTACTTACTTTGCCCCTTCCCCAAAATAATAGGGTAAAAAAATGGCAGGAAAACAAAACATGTTTGTTTTACCCCAATTCCCCATTTTTGGGGGGAAATTTTAAAACAGGACGACGGAAACAAAGTCACAAAATCCCCTTTCAAATTTAAAATTACAAAACTTTATGTGCAGTTAACTTCTTTTTTACAAAAAAGCTTTAAAAACTCACAATATAATAACTGGCAGTTACATAAAATTGCATCTACTGTACCAAATAAAATGGAAAAAATTTTTTTTCATGTCTAAGAATAACAAAAAAGAAAAAAGGAACAAAAAAATTTTACTTACATCCACGTTTTAGCCCCTTTTAAACTCCCTAAATTCAATTATATAAACAATCGGGTCCTTTTTTTTTTTTTTTTTATTGTTATTTTTAACCCGGAACAACATTCTTTTTTTAATTATTTAAGGGGACATTTAGTGGGGGGAATTTAAAGTACTTTTTAGCCTATTTTAAAGGGTTTAGCAAAAATTCAAAGGACTTTTTAGAACATTTTTAAATTGTTTAACAACTTTTAAAAAGGGACTAAATTAAAATTTGTTAAAAGTTTTTGACAAAACGCATTTTGCCTTGAATGGTTTTTACAAATCCCATACACTCAATATTTAATAAAATTCCCATATGAAATACATAAAAAAAAATTGGGGCCACCCAAATTTTTTTTTGGGGGGGTTTTTTTTTGTTAAAATGGTTACAATAATAAACCCTTTTTTTTTTTTAACAAATTTTAAAAATATTCTGATTTACAACATATCAATGCATCTACAATACAAGCTCCTGTTTGTCCGAGGATTTGTTTATGTTCTCCCTCTACCTGGCAAGCAAGACTGTTCAACAGAAATATGCCAATACGTAACAGGAAATCATCATTATAGTCCCTTCGTAACATCTGCAGGAGAATTCTCACCAGACGATTGTAACAGTACAACTGAAAATAAACAGAACAACCTCTGGTTACTGCATACCAAAACATTGCACAGTAATTTAAACCATGTGTATTGCAGTACATGTATAATATGCACGATATTAGGTTCAGGTGTGATATAATACCACCACAAAGAATGTAATCTAAAACTGCAAAATCAAAACCTGTGAAAAAGATAACCAATATTTATAATTTATAATGTCTGCATTTATAATGTGTTCTGAGCTATAAATAAAGAAAATCTGTAAATTAAGAATATTGTATTGCCCAAAAGGGAACTGGTCTTTTTATTTTTTCCTTGTTTTCCATATTTTTATGGTCACACTAACACTGTTCATGTCATACGGCTACTTTCCAGTTTCCACTTTAATTGGTGTAGAAATGCCCCTGTATAACCAGGTACCAGAGCAAAACCACTGAATTTTCGTAAGCTACCTGAAAAGCATCCACATATCAAAGCACGCAAAAGCCCTTGCAAGATACAAACTGGCAGCAAAGAGTCAGTAACTTGAACTTTTTGGCCAAAGATGCCCCTCTTCTCCGTTGAAGATTTTATAATCAAGTTTGACAGTATTCCTACTCTTATGATCCATTTTTCTTGGTGATAAACTAGTTTTGAAACCTTAAAAAACAAGATTGACTTCTTACCACTTCATAGGGTATGTTAAAGTGGCACAATGTAAGACAGCCATTCCTCATCATCTGAAAATAATAAAACAAAAATGACAAGTTCATACAAAAACTTTTATGTTTTACCATGACATTATCATGAATAAGTCAAATACATAAGCCAATCTTATTTTTATTATAATAATGGTAAGAAAAAATCATTTTGTCTTAACTTTGTTCGTTTTCTTCTATAGAAATTAAGGCTTCGTATATTCTATATGCACAAAGTGAAGAATAAGCATCCATCTTCTATTGTACATTAAAGTTTGCTTAGAAATGTCCCAGGCAAATACCCTGACATCATATAATCAAAGCTCTGACAGCTATAAAGTTTATTGGGTAAATACAAACATTCTTACAGTATGTTCAGCCATGTGCCTCTCCATTGCATCCAGTAAACATCCAATAACTTTCCTGTAACCATGAAAACAAATAATATATATATATATATATAGTAGCTTTTACTAATAATAAATAGTATTCTTCTACATGTGTGTAAAGAAATCCAAAAACTCAACAAAAACCAAATTTTGAAGTAGTTTCCTGGGAGATAAAAAAAAGTTGCCAGTCAAAAAGCTTTCTTCAATGCTCTCAGTACTTCATATTAAAACATCCTGCATAACATTCAAATTTGTTTCCAATAGTTGATCTAAAAACCAAGGTTAAAATATTTTTATCAAAAAAGTTGTTCTAATAATGTCTGAACAAATTCCAATTTTACAGTCCACCTTTTCAACAAATACTGATTTTCACTCACAACTATCAATCAACCTTTGAACTTATTGATTTACCAGTCTTGTGAACAAAAACTTTAATTAACATTGTCTAGAAATGGTTGTAATAGATGCCTGAATTTACCCATTTTAAAGGACATAGTACTACATGGATACACATGTCTAAACCATCATTGTTAAAAAGAAGTTTATCATAATTAGCATGTTTGTATGTATGTTGTGTCCAAATTTTTATACCAAGAATTTAAATTTATACATTAAACTTTTTCATCAAGAATTAAAATTTATTCATGTTGAGTAATGGGACTGTACAGTAAATCATTATACTGATTTCATTTTAAGAACCAAAAATATTAATCTGTGACAGTGTAGAACTTAATATCAGAATAGCAAGGTCTTTTTAAAGAATGCATGCAAATGGTTCATTTTTGCAAAGAATTTGTGAAAATTTAACTCTTGATCCTTTTTAGGGTAATGCAATATTATTCCTCTTAAACTTAAAAAATACCTTTTCTGTGTGTGAGTGAGTTTTTCTTTTTTACATCCCTTTACAATATAGAAGAGTGATGCACTACCAGATATCTGTACATGTTTATCATGCTTGTTACGCTCCATACCGGACAGGATACCCTGTAAACAATACATAAAACAGTATATTACAGCTCAAATTCCCTATTCCTTTCATAATATGTTTACATCAATATTGACAAATAGTGTTCAACTTATACATACATCTATAAACATTAACTGACCCATCTGTATGTTTGTCAGTGATGAGTAATTCAAAGCGAATTTGCAAAAGGTAAGTTATTCAAGAGATAAATGACAGAGTTATCTGCCCTTGGCTACAAATGTTTTTCAAAATGGAAAATAACCATGCTAAAATAAGATAAAGGGTTGCCTGCCCTTTCAAGATTGGTTCTTATTTTGATTTTCATAGTTAAAAGTTAATGTTTTTGATGGTTTTAAAAAAATGGACCTAAACATATAGGTTAAGCAACACCCAAGAGTGGGTTATGACAATAGGTCTACAATCAAAGTTTACCTGTTGTCACTTAAGCTCACTATCTGCTTACAAACTAAATTTCATAATATTTGTTATAAACATGTAGTTTTCCACTGGGACATAAAAGGACATATAGTGAGAATTAAATGAATATGACCCAAGGTGCTTGATTATAATATATATATATATATATAAGAATGTCATCCAACAAAAAAAAAATCAAGCTTTTAATTAGCATCATTATAATGATCTCTTATTCTATTATCATAGTACTGTTATATACATTGAATAATATACAAGTGGTTAATATCTTTAAAGATGATTGATTTTCAGTTATTTTCTAAATTTCACAATACATGTATATATAATTATACACTACAAATATGTCATTCAAGCAATCTAACTTACCTCTAAGGATAAACAATGGGCTTTCACAGTTTCAAATCTAAACCTGTTGAACAAGTAATTAAATCCACGAGTCAGCAGATTTGGTTTGTCTCTATATACGTGCACAGCTAACAAGATCTGTTCTTCCGAAAAATCCCCTGTAACCTGAATTTGACCAATCAAAAGTAAGATTATATCAAAGTGAAATGAGCCGTGTCACGACAAAACCAACATAATGGGTTTGCGACCAGCATGGATCCAGACCAGCCTGCGCATCCGCGCAGTCTGATCAGGATCCATGCTGTTCGATTATCAACTCTATTGCAAGTAGAGAAACTGATAGCGAACAGCATGGATCCTGATCAGACTGCGCGGATGCGCAGGCTGGTCTGGATCAATGCTGGTCGCAAACCCATTATGTTGGTTTTGTCATGACACGGCTCAAATAAACTGTTAAAGGATTGAAAGTTAGTTTATGAGTAAAATTGTAAAAACATATAAAGAGATATCATTAATTTCATCTAAGGTGTTATATGTAGTATTTGTTTTTTAAAATCATAAATATTAGTAGTTGTGATGAGCCGTTTAGCTGGTATAACTGAGTTGATTATCAGATAGTGGGTATGAATACAGTATAGTCTAATCTTTTGAAATTACCCTCCAGTACTTTAATGTCAGACTTTAGCATTATAGCATTATATTTTGGACTTCAAGAGCTGTGTCTGTGTTATGTTTTGCAAATATATTATCCCCACAAGAAAGAACCTGTGCCTGTCCACAAGATTACAGTATCCGAATATCAGATGATTAATGTTTAACAGTTAAAACAGAAGCATGGCGGCAAATGGGCAGCCAACAAAGTATTATTATTCCAATGAAAATTAACTTAACATAATACAGTTAGGCACAGCTGTCAACATGGCGGCATCCATAGCATCAAACAATAAGTTCCCAAGAATTAGCAAAACTTTGATAGATTTTAATATTTTAATATTTTACATTTGTTGACAAGGGACAAAAATGCTGGGATATTTCCATATCCAGTATGTAATATCAGTTGAAAGAACCAAATTTTATATGCAACTTGATTTTTTTTAGTGACACATTCAATTTACATGTAAAAGTGTAAAACAGTTTTTTTATGTAAATAATGCTGTTCTTTACTAAATATCTAGAAAAAAATAATTATAAAGAAGATGTTAACTGTCCATGTGTTAAAATTTCTTGTTTGTTTTAACGGAATGTTGTTTTTTTTATAAATAAAAGTATCAAACTTAAGATGTTATGTGTTACCGTGTAAGGGGTGTAAAGAGAAGTCAATTCTCACAAATGCCAGCTATGTATACACCACTGAGATTGTAATTTATTGTGGTTTCCCAGCTTTCCCTGTTAACAACTCATAAGTGATTACTAAACAAATCTCTGTTAACCTGGAACCAGCTGAATAACATATGCTTAAGTTCTTTTTTTTTCAAACGATCATTAGAATTTTAATTAAAACAATCACTTTTAAGACATAAATATCTGAGTAGACAATTATGTATATAAATAACATTTAACTGATTATTTTTCCAGTATATCACATCCGTTTACCGCTTATCAGTTGCAGTTCTCCAACCGATATCCCATCACTAATTAGTAGTATGAAACCAGTGGTAGAATTAAAACTCAAGATATACATGTATCTAACTTACCTGAATATATTAACCATACCTGTTTTCATAGTCTTTATTTGATTCAACAATGTCAAGAAATATTTATCAGAACATTTGCTTCATTTTTCAAAATGCATGCCATGACATGAAAGAGTCTCAACTTACACCCACACCAGTAAGGGGTAAGAGATTTCAAAGTCAACAACCTGAAGCACTTGAGCATAGAGATCATTTCAGATCCTGCAGCAGTGTCAACATTGAACAACCAAACTTTTAACATAAGAAAAGTAATAACTTATTGATAAGAAAACTACCACTAGTATTCTGTCTTATTTACCTTTTCAGCAGGTATATTTCTCCTATGCGAGGCATTATCTGCACAGTTGAGAAGTCCAAGGAAGTTAAACTGTCTACCATCATTGCCTGGTAACCCTTCTTCTCTGTAATATGAACACATTTACATGTAATGTATTTATAAAATGATAATATATACCAAATGTTATATTTGATGTTTAAAATTGTAAATAATGCTATTACATTTAAATAACTGTATAAGTCCCCACAGTTCCACAGTGGCAAGGAGTAAACGTACATTACATGGGAGCTGTACTGTATGTGAAACATTCATGACAGAAAAAAATCAATAATAAACAACAATTACTCAAAATATAAGATGTAATTATCAAATATCAAAAGCAATTTTGATAGTATTCAGACTTATCAAAAAAAAAAGTTTATTTTATCAGGAAAAATGATAAAATTAAAGTACTTGTTACCTCATTTAGGCTGAATAAGGGTAAGTTTATTTAGTTGTCATGGCTATAATTCATTATCTCAAAATGAACCCTTTTTCTTAAGGTATTTGTGTCTGTGTCAAAATACAAGGGCTCTTTTTTCTAAATTCAAGATATTATGGCCAAGGTTGAAGTTGCATATACATGCAAACATACAGACATGTAAAAAACAATACGCTCTCCAATCTATTGAAAGATGGTGGGGTATAAAAATTTGACACTTATTATTTAGATACGAGTCTAGAGAAAACAAGATTAAAACAAAAATATATAATGTTCCTTACTCCTCCGGGGGATCGTCCTCTTTTGACTTTGCCTCAAGACGATGAGAGGTTTTCTGTATTGGTGCATATCCTGCCAGATTTGTGCCAGAAATGTCGAGGGATCTCAAGTTTGGCATACTGGCTATGAGGACCTGTAGGCGGTCTGTAGGTTTTGGGTATTGCACCGGTAAAAACATTGTTGTATCATCACCTTGTGATACATCTAGGTGTCTGAAATACACAATTTAAATTAAAAGAAATAAAATATTGATAATTGACATTAATGGTTAACTTATAGTGACTTCATGGTGATTTAAAGCAAGATGGCCCTAGATCGCTTACCTGACCCATCAAATTCATATGAGCTAGCTCAGGTGAGCTAAAAAGATTTCTTCAAAAAAAGTAATTCTGTTGTACTGCATATTCATTATACAGATGCCTGATGTGTTATATGGCTCATGTATTAATGGCAGTTTGCAATATAACCCTCGCCTAGCAGCCCTGTTTATATAAGCTTACAACCTTTTATACTGAGCCTGAAAACATGTCAGTTGTCTTTATAACTAATACTATAACTTATACATCAATGGGAAAACAGGGTAAGCAAGTTTACTCACCTCAATGTTTTCAATTTACAGAGATTATCTAATGCTGCTTCACATCCATTCAAAACATCACAGAGGCTTAGAGACAAAAGGTTGGGCAAGTCTAAATCTCCAATTTCCTCTAAAGTTTTCTTCTCCAGATGACAGTCACATAAATCTAAATGTGTCAGACTTTTTAATGGACGAATAACTCTCTCCATAAGAGGTACATTTTCTATATAAACCCCATCCATTGGTTTAAATGCATTAATATCTCTCAAGGACAATGATCGCAAGTTTGGTAACACAAATATCGCTGATCTAGACTGAGATAAACTACAAGCATTATCACCCTGTTCACTTGGAACAGTCTCTTGAACATCCCCGTCCAGAAGAAACTCCATGCGCTCAAACTGGTCATTGCCACCAAGCTGCAATACCCGCAAAGTCTTGTGAGCCTGGTTAATACACTTCACAAAATTTCCCTTTATTTCGGGACAATAAGCAATGTCAATTTCCCGCAATGCATGAAGACACAAGTAACTAAGGTGGTCAGAACTCACTGCTGTGTATCTCAATGAAAGCTCAGTAAGGTTTGTAGTGGCTCGATTGTTAAATATTCCAAAAACATTGTCATCTGAACTTTGTAAATGCTTTGTATGCGTTACAATCTTGGCAAGTAACTTGTCACTTAATCCCAATGGGAATGTTATTCCTTGCTTTAAACAGTATGAGTCATCAGTTTTATCCAGGTATTGAAAGATATGGTCTAAGAAGTAGGTTAAACAAATGTCTTCCAGTGTTGATGGAGCATTTGGTGGCCATATATCTAGGGCATCTGAATGTCTGTAGATGTTAGCCATGATTTATATCTGAAAAAATAATTTAATAGTTGAATAATTGTATAAAATAAATATTCAAACACTAGATGCTTTCATCTCTTTATGTTAATAATAGGGTATTATGTCTAAAATAATAAAGAATCACTTATCTTGGGAACCTTAAACTTGATTTACAATTGAAAATACTGTAAGAATTATGTATGTTACTTTGCAAATATTGAATCTTATCTTATCTAAGGGGCAACTTACAGGGTTATTTATGTAACAACAAAATTAGATCTTTTGAAAACAATCATTGCAGATCTGTCTCATATTTTATCTGATTGGCAATTTGGCATGTCTGCATACTTGTTATTAAAATATCAAATAAAAGGAAATTACTACAGTGAAAGTTGAGAAAACCGGACGGCTTTCGGACCGAGGGTTTTGTCCGGTTTTCTCAGCGGTCCGGTATTCTCAATGTCCCCTTCAGCTGTTCAGAATCATATAAACTGAGCAATGACTTACAAAGGATGCTGAACGTATATTTGCATTTTCATGATTATGAGTAAGTATATTGCTAAATAAAGAAATGATAAAAATTCTATACAATATGTTTTAATTGTTTTTGTCCCATTATTGCATATAAATACAATAAAATTTTTAATTAAACGAACAGCAGTTACCTCATAACGATAAAGTCCGATTACACCCGCATATATTTATTTTTGGGTAATGCATAATGATTTAACGAACATACATGTGGTTTACTTTGTTTGTTTATAATAATTCCCCAATTGTAAATATTGCCTATACCATATTTGTCAGATAAAGATTTTTATGGTAGGTATCGGCAAAGTTTCAATGTTTTTAATTAATTTAGATTTGTCACTTATAGACAGCTCTCGTCAACTGATTTTAACTTATCAATTCCTTGTGCATTTTGGCATTTATATAAAACAGTAACATCTATACCAACTGTGAAATGAGACATAATTAACAAATCAGACAATCATTGTTCCGTTACCGCTCTATTAGCGTATTAGACACAACCAATTGATAAGTACACAAGGTTATTCACACCTTCGTCGTCCGGTATTGTCAGGGTAATTGTCTATATAATTGACTTTGTAGTCCCCTATCAACCGTCCGATATTCGGTTTTTACAGATTCCGGTATTGTCAATGTTTAATACAATAGTTTAAAGAAGGGAAAATTTGGGACTGAATTATTCGTCCGGTATTTAGAGAGTTCCGATTTTCTCAGCGTCCGGTTTTCTCAAATTTTACTGTATTAGATAGGTATTAATAGAGCTGTCATTGATGGAACATTTTGTATTAATACCTTGAGAGACAATTATCGACGCTATATCAATATATCAACTTTGACAGTTACAAACAATGAAAAACATTTATATAATTATTATGTGTTATAAATTGGGATCATTGTTATGCATACTTGTATTAGATATTACAAATACTACAAACTAACAGAAAGTTCATTTTTTCTGTTTCTGTTGCTGTTGTTTGTTTATTTTGTCACTGATATATGAAAATAGAGTTTAAAGTTCAAGTTAGTCAAGCAAACTGGAAAAGTGTCTTCACTTATTAAGCAAAATAGTACATGGTGTAGAGGTTACAGGTCAGGTACAAATTAGTGATGGAAATCGGGATAAAATTTGTCCCAATCGATCAACGGTTCAATCGGATGGGACATAATCGATAACTTTTCGAATAAAGTCGCGTTAAAAAGAAATAGGGAAGTAACATTTTTTCCCATGGCACTTGATTATATTCAGTAACATGAACTTCATTTAGCACTTTTCAATACAGTTTAACCTTATATAGTCATAATTTTACGAAATAGATTTTATTTTCAATGGATGTCCAATAATAACATTCACATCACATTATATTTACTATTGTTTACATCACGTATTGATCCTGCTCAACTCCAAATTGTCTCTAAGATGATTTTTTTGCGATCAGCGAGGTGTTCCTTAAAGAAAATTACCATCAGAATTAATCCCCTTTGATACTTTAAACATTTTCGACAACGTCGCCAAACAAATTTTTGTTAATCGATTATTGTCGCTTTACATAACAATAACTGATTATTGGGCGACTTGCGACAATCTGAACATCACTAGTACAAATAGCAATTTACACAAATTCCGAGTTTTTTTCACTTTATAAATTGCACACAAATAGAAGTATTGGTTGCGCACTGGACTTGTCAAGCACAGGTACAGTGACTCTACACATTGATCTATGCAAAAGTTTTAACAGATGTTGCGACAAATAATTTTGGACTACATGCAAAAACCTTAATCAAGAAAAACTGTTCCTGGCATTCAACAGTGTGTTTATTGAGTCGAGACAATCTGGATGTTTATATTTTAGTAAATATGTTTTATGTCTTTGTTATTGTCGGTAAATAGCTTATTAGCTAAATTATGTTTCTTGTAATATATAAACCAACTTAAAATAAAGTATCTTGTATCTTAGAAAGCTGAAGATGGTGCAGATTTAAAGCAAGGAACATTTCTTGTATTAGTTACACAAAAAGAGTTTCAGTGTTCTCAATCTTTCCCTTATTGAGACTTGATAGTAACTTAGACTTTCTTATTCGCCTGAAAATGGTTTAAAATTAAGTTTGATGTTTAAGATGGTGTCCCATCTGGGGTCCTACTAAACACTGCTAAGGGCTGCTAAAATTTTCACCATAATAATATTTTTTCTTAAAATTATAAAAAAAAATTCACTAAACATACTACCATGTATTATAAGAATGCCCTACTACCCTAGGAGGTATTTTTAGGTCCTTTGTGCCTCCCTAGTAGTCCTTTGTGGCTCCTTAGCAGTCCTTAGCAGTGTTTAGTAGGACCGTCCAATCTGTGACAGTGTTAAAAAAAGTTATTGACAGGGATTGAGCCCTGGCTGACCCCAAAGTTTTTATGGGCAATGAAATACACACATTGTTACACTCAGAAATCTAATTTAATGATTCAGATTTCACGAAATGTAGTTGCTACAGTTTGTACAAAAATTAGGAGGCTCAAATGTACAAAAAAAGTGAAAAATATATTTCGACTTTCCCCACCCACCTATTTCATAACTGAGAATTTTAAATAAATCTCTTTATTATCATATGCCTAATGTATTTGTTGTTAAATGAACGTTAATTACAATACTATACGTTTAAAAGGACTGTCTCCTCCTTTCAGAACTCAAAAAAGTATTTTGTTTACATTTTTTATTTTATTTTTACCGGAAATTGCCTTTTCGGCATAATTGCAATACGAATATACTAACATCATATCGCTATCGTCCACAGACGTACTGTGACATTATGCTCATATTTTCATAGTTGAGCTGAACTGTATATATTTCAAAAGATTGACTGTCAAATTGGTGATTGACCAACAGTTCATATATTCGAAAATGTTTAGGATAAAGTTTAAATCAGCCTAAAATATAAAAAATCATGACTGCCCCACTCTTTTTATGAAATGAACGTTACAGGTAAATTTTAATGGATATTTACGAAAATTTCGTTTGAATCCATGCGTTGTTTATTGTTAATGTGAAATAATTTTTTTATATTAAAAGGAATTATGGCAAAATGAAAACTTATTTTGACATTCACTTGTTAACTCATTTATACCCTTTGATGGGTATTTAGAGCATGATGAAAAATACAAGATAACATATAAAGAAATTGTGGAGAGTAATGTAAAGATAAATAGAGGATATTGAATGAGTGTAAGTTCAATACTGAATTTATTGCACGAGTTGAATAAAATAATATTATGCGAGCCTCTGGCGAGCATAATATTATTTTATTCAACAAGTGAAATAAATTCAGTAATTAGCTTACACGAATTTAATATTCTATTTATCACATACCCAAAATAAAGACCCTTTGAATTGAAATAAGAGTCAATTTTCATTGACGCGCTTATAGTATAACGCTAACATTTAGCGCGTCGTTACACTATGTTTATATAACGCTAATGACGTCACGTCAAAATATATGCACGGCCGTGCAATACCATATTTACGGAGTCGCAAAATCGGCACGGGTGTGTGATAAACATATATATGAGTAGTATAGGGGCCGGTTTACCCCCACGACTGCGCATGCGCGGCGCCATATTGGATTCTAATTTTAGAATGACATCATCGTTCTACTTTTAAAATGACATTATCTGTCTATTTTTAGAATGACATTATCGTTCTATTTTTAATCTCCCGGAAGTATACGGAGCTGACTTGTATACCCGATCTAGAGCGTGAATCGCGGACATTGAGGGTCAGGTCCTCGGCCCAAGACGGGGAGATAAAATTAGTATCCAAGCATTTTAAAATTGAATGGCAAAAATAATGATTCCCTTTGTTTTTATATTTCCCACACTGCGTACAGTGTACTTGACAACTGATTTAATTGGCGTCCGCGCCGAAGCGCGGCGCCTTTTATGTAATGAAATCAGATTTTGTGAAAGGGCGACAGCAACTTCTCGAGCCTTTTATAGTTGTTCATAATAAAAGCCGATCATTCCGATCGGTATGAGGGTGCTTGATTATTAATTAGTCGCGATATGTACAATGAATAGCGAACTGGAGAATTTCGCAATGCAAACATTTTCAAATTAATTAATAACCTTTTCCGTCAATAAATCGCGCTCTTCGGGGTATTTTTATTTATCATTTTGTAGTACACAGTGGGTTATTATGGTATGTTGTTTCGAAAGCTGTAAATAGAATGTTGAGTTGATGACCTAAATATTCCGAAAATCTATTTATAGAGGGATGTACTCCTGTCGGTAATTCCCGGTCTCTCCTGGTCTATTTTGACGACCGGCGAATAGTACCACACGTTTATTGTCCGGTCTCTTCCGGTTTTGGAGTAGATGTTTGATATCGTTACAGAACGGAACAAATATTTTACAGATAAATAAGCTTTTTTTCAAAATGAATGTTTGTCACTTAGTTTGGTTACAATAATTAATAAAAATAGATCAACTCTCAAATTTATTGATTATTATTATACATAAACATACAATTCGAAAAAAAAACAAAACCAACAACACAAATCGCATGTTTTATTTTATCTTTATGAGATAAAAACAATAATTATGTACAATAATTGAGAAAAAATGTACATTTTTATGGCATTAATATGACACTATCAACTTTGAAACATTTTATTTAATTTGTTATTCGTGTTTAGTAAAGATGCCGAGGAATTATTCAAAGTTACAAATCATATTTTATGAATTATTCAATTGATTGATAATTTAAAAAAATGATAAAGAAAAATACAAATGTACATGTATATGGTTTAAGAATAAACAATATTATATATTGAAAGTTTAACCATAATTTACTGACTTTTTCCAGTTAAGTTTTGACTTATAATCGTCGGTCATTATGACAATTGAATTCTTAAAATAGTAGTAAACGTAAAAACTCAGTATTAAAGTAGTGCATAAAACACAAAAAAGAAAAGAAAACAATATTCATAAAATCTGTATTTTTTTTATTAAAAAAGATATTACAATTAGTGTATAATAAACATTTATGCTCAACATGGTAATATAACAAGTGTCATATTGTTACTAAGTGTGAACAGATAGCTTAAGAGGGGGTCTTCGCTAATAGCGATAACATAATAAGGGACAATTACACAAGTGTGGTGTTGATCATGCGTTACTCATATGGATTATAAATGGTTGTATACATGTATATCCGTTGCTATTAATAACCACGATCATAAAGAAATAACAAGTAATAATCTAATTTCTAGCATGCCAATCAAAGTTATAAATAATGAACAATGTCTTTCGTTCGTTCATTCATAAGTGATATACAATACTGGTAAAAACCAATGAACCATTGAACAGTTTATAAGAACATCTTGTCATCATATATCTACTAGTTCATCTGCACCTGCTGCATTTCTTGCTTGGACGCCCTTTGATGCTTTGCATCAATGCTTTTCTTGTTATTACTTTTAATCAATGTTCTCTATAATACACGTTTAATTTAACTCAAATAACTAACATTTTAAATGTATTTCTTCATATTTTAAATATCACCCTTAATACATAATTTATCTTATACATTTTCAAATAAGGTTATTAACATATTTATTTTAAGTATTTCTTTATAAACATTTAATAAAAATATTACCTCTTTACTCCTTAAGCTCCAGCAACGAAATGACTCCAATATTAAAAGTACTATCCCTTAATGCGCATGCTTGGATCTGATGACGTCACCAATGCAATGAAACAAGCTCCAACATGTTGCGCGTCTATTTATTTAAGGCCGACTGGGCGGACAATTCAAAGTAAACATGTCAAATTTGATCCTTTTAAAGTCGCCGCACTGTCTGGCGTGTGTTTATTTAGGGACGGATACATTATCAATGGTCTATTCAAGTGCCAAGGCTAGCTTGTTTACATTATTTGGCGTGTGTTGATTTAAGAGCAGATGTGCGGACAAAAGGCTATTCAGGTGTCAAAATTAATCCATTCAGAATGTCAACAATGTCTGGCGTATGTTGATTTAAGAGCAGATGTGCGGACAATGGTCCATTCAACTGTTAAAATTAATCCCTTTAAAGTCGCCACGCTGTTTGGCGTGTGTTTATTTAGGGACGAATACTTTAACAAAGGTTCATTTAACTGTCAAAATTAATTCCTTTAAAGTCGCCGCAATGTTTGGCGTCTTGTTTATTTAGGGAAGAATACTTTAATAATGGTCTATTCATGTGCCAAGGCTAGCTTGTTTACATTATTTGGCAAGTGTTGATTTAAGTTCGAAAGAGTTAACAAAGGTCAATTTAAGTGTTAAAATGAATCTCTTTAAAGTTGCCACTTGGTCTGGCGTATGTTTATTTAGGAACGGATATGTGGACAATGCTCCATTCAAAAGTTTATCCGTCTAAAGTAAAAGCAGGTTAGCAATAAGCTATTGAAGTGTCAGTTTACCACTGGGGCATAATTTTAAACTCATTTTGGAAAAGAAATGCCAACATGATTTTAAAACTGATTACCACGAATGTGCAAAATTATAAAAAAACACTATTATCAATGGTCACTAAAACCGAACAAAAAAACAACAGAAAAGGCGTTTTTCGTCTTTTGTGCAACATTTTACGATATCCATTTTGATTTTTTTTCGCAAAAAATGGTAGACCTGACAGAATGCTTCGAAATAAACCCAAGGTTCTCGATTCGATTTTTAGGCGTTCTCGAGTTATGGCCCTTTATCGATTTTTAAACTATTTTTCAAAGTCCATAAAACCCTTAGATTTATATGCCGTTTGAAAGATCTCTGCGAGTAGATACAGAAAATGTATTATTATATGGATCTATCTCTTACCGTTTTTGAGATAGGAGAGTTTGAATATGGCAGACAAAAATCACTCATGCATATAAATACGTATAACTTTTTTGTTACTGGACATAACATAGGCATGTTGCATATCAAAACGAAAGGTCTTGACAAATGCTACGAGCTCGTACTGTTAAACCGAGAGTGAAATCACTCATGCGTAAAAAACATTAAAATAACTAAAATAAGCTTACCCCAGTCTTTACTCCTCGCCTATCAAAACTATTTATGACAATTTACGCCAGGTTTAAACCGGTATTGCTATTTTTGATCAGCCAATGAAATTGAAAAACGATGACGTCTAACAATAGACAGCCTCGTTTTGAACCCACTCTTTTTCATTAACCAATGAAAAGTGGAGAAGGATAACTGGATAAATTTTGACATAAAAAACGCCTTTTTTTGTCTTTTATGCAACACTTTACGATATCGATTTTCAAGATATTTGTTTCATTTGATAGACCTTACCAAATGCTTCAAAATAAAACCCTAGGTTCTCGATTCGATTTTTAAGCCGTTCTCGAGTTATGGCCCTTTTAGCGATTTTTTAAACCAATTTTTTCAAAGTCCATAAAAAACCGTGAAATGTATATACCGTTTGAAAGATCTCTGCGAGTAAATACAGAAAATGTATTATTATATGGATCTATCTCTTACCGTTTCTGAGATAGGAGAGTTTGAATATGGCAGACAAAAAATCACTCATGCGGAAAAAACGCGCATAAAACTTTTTCGTTTATGAACGAAACATAGTCTTGTTTGGTATCAAATTGAAGGTCTTGACGAGTACATTTTACTTACGCGATCAAACCGGATGTTAAGTCACTCGTGCGTGAAATTCATTTATTCTCCCCAACCAACGGGGACCGATCTTATCAATACCTGTATCGAACGAAAGGTATTACTCAAAAAATTCAGAAAATGTATATTTTTGTATCGCTGACTCGGATAGGACACGAGATATGAAGTAAAATCACTCAAGCGTAAAATTGTGGATTGACGCCTTCCTTAGTCAACATAAACCCGGTCATGTTTGGTATTCGTACGAAATGTTTTAAGGTACTCTTTATGAAATACGGACTAAAAATCACTAGTGGCATAAACGCTCTATTTCTATTAAACATTCTTCATTGAAAATACTGTACTTTGAAATATAAACTCAACTTACTGCGTAATGATGTTTACTCTTTGACGTCCAATCACCAAATGACTGAAAGTCACCACTGCGATACATTATGCGCATGCGCTGATCTAAATTTAGAAATGACATTGTCCAATCTAACAGCAGTTGGTCTTTTCTTACGGACTGAATGTAACCAATCAGACAGAAGATTTATTTGACCAATGATTTTGGTCACGTGACTATTTATAACATAAATAGAGGAATAACGTCATGCCCCAAAAATAGCAGCAAATCAGATTTTTAATACCGTGTGTATAAAAAAAGAATGTTTTTGTGCGTATATTTTATCACGTGGAAACAGGATTTGTCATCTATTACCACATCTATTACCACCACCACCACCACCACCGCCGCCGCCGCCGCCGTCACCGCCGCTGCCGCCCGTCACCGCCACCGCCACCACCACCATCACCACCAGGAAAACCATCACCTCAACCAAGATGGGCGTAAGTTCCTGGTGGCGTTGGTTTTCCTGGTGGCGGTGGCGGTGGCGGCGGCGGTGGCGGCGGCGGCGACGGCGGCGGGCGGCGGTTACGGTGGCGACGGCGGCGGCGGTTACGGCGGCGGCGGCGGTGGTGGTGGTGGTGGTGGTAATAGATGTGGTAATAGATGACAAAATCCTGTTTCCAGTGAATAAAATATACGCAAAAAAAACATTCTTTTTTTATACACACGTATTAAAAATCTGATTGGCTGCTATTTTTGGCATGACGTTATTCCCCTCTATTTATGTTATAAATAGTGGTCACGTGACCAAAAATCATTGTTCCTCAAATAAATCTTCTGTCTGATTTGCCGTTACATTCAGTCCCGTAAGAAAAGACCCCAACTGCTGTTAGATTGGACATGTCATTTCTAAATTTAGATCAGCGCATGCGCATAATGTATCGCAGTGGTGACTTCATTCATTTTGGTGATTGGACGTCAAAGTAAACATCATTACGCAGTAAGTTGAGTTTATATTTCAAGTACAGTATTTTCAATAAAGAATGTTTAATAGAAAATAGAGCGTTTATGCCCTAGTGATTTTTAGTCCGTATTCATAAAGAGTACCTTTAAAACATTTTCGTACGATAAAACCAAACAGACCGGGTTTTATGTTGACTAAGGAAGGCGTCCCAATCCACATTTTACGCTTGAGTGATTTTACTTCATATCTCGTGTCCTATCCGAGTCAGCGATACAAAAATATACATTTTCTGAAATTTTGAGTAATACCTTTCGTTCGATACTCAGGTATTGATAAGATCGGTCCGTTGGTTGGGGAGAATAAAATGAATTTCACGCACGAGTGACTTAACATTTTTTTTCCGGTTTTGATCGCGTAAGAAAAAATGTACTCGTCAAGACCTTTCAAATGGATACCCAAAACAAGAGACTATGTTACGTTCATAAACGAAAAGTTATGCGCGTTTTTCCGCATGAGTGATTTTGTCTGCCATATTCAACTCTCCTATCTAGAAACGGTAAGAGATAGAATCCATATAATAATACATTTTCTGTATTTACTCGCAAAGATCTTTCAAACCCGTATATACATTTCACGGTTTTTATGGACTTTGAAAATTGGTTTAAAAATCGCTAAAGGGGCCATAACTCGAGAACGGCTTAAAATCGAATCGAGAACCTAGGGTTTATTTTGAAGCATTTGGTAATAGGTCTATCAAATGAAACAAAATATCTTGAAAATCGATATCGTAAAAGTGTTTGCATTAAAAAAAAACAAAAAAAGGCGTTTTTATGTCAAAATTTAATCCAGTTATCCTTTCTCCACTTTTCATTGTTAATGAAAAAAAGAGTGGTTCAAAAACGAGGCTGTCTATTGTTAGACGTCATCGTTTTTCAATTTCATTGGCTGATCAAAAAATAGCAATACCGGTTTAAACCTGGCGTAAATTGTCATAAATAGTTTGATAGGCGAGGAGTAAAGACTGGGGTAAAGCTTATTTTAGTTCATTTTAATGTTTTTTTACGCATGAGTGATTTCACTCTCGGCGTTTTAACAGTACGAAGCTCGTAGCATTGTCAAGACTTTCGTTTGATTATGCAACATGCCTGATGTTATGTCCAGTAACAAAAAAAGTTATACGTATTTATATGCATGAGTGATTTTGTCTGCCATATTCAACTCTCCTATCTCAAAAACGGTAAGAGATAGATCCATATAATAATACATTTTCTGTATCTAACTCGCAGAGATCTTTCAAACGGCATATAAATACTAAGGGTTTTTGGACTTTGAAAAATAGTTTAAAAATCGATAAAAAGGGCCATAACTCGAGAACGCCTAAAAATCGAATCGAGAACCTTGGGTTTATTTCGAAGCATTCTGTCAGGTTCTACCATTTCTGCGAAAAAAAAATCAAAATGGATATCGTAAAATGTTGCACAAAAGACGAAAAAACCGCCCTTTTCTGTTGTTTTTTTGTTCGGTTTTTAGTGACCATTGATAATTAGTGTTTTTTTATAATTTGGCACATTCGTGGTAATCATTTTTAAAATCATGTTGGCATTTCTTTTCCAAAATGAGTTTAAAATTATTTGCCCCAGTGGTAAACTGACACTTCAATAGCTTATTGCTAACCTGGCTTTTACTTTAGACGGATAAATTTTTGAATGGGAGCATTGTCCACATTTCCGTTCCTAAATAAACATACGCCAGACCAAGTGGCAACTTTTTAAGAGATTCATTTTAACACTTAAATTGACCTTTGTTAAACTCTTTCGAACTTAAATCAACACTTGCCAAATAATTAAAAACAAGCTAGCCTTGGCACATGAATAGACCATTATTAAAAGTATTCTTCCTAAATAAAACAAGACGCCAAACCATTGCGGCGACTTTAAAGGTAATTAATTTTGACAGTTAAATGAACCTTTGTTAAAAAGTATTCGTCCCTAAAATAAACACCACGCCAAACAGCGTGGCGACTTTTAAAGGGATTAATTTTTAACCAGTTGAATGGACCATTGTCCGCAAACAATTCTGCTCTTAAATCAACATACGCCAGACATTTCGTTGACATTCTGAATGGTATTAATTTTGACACCTGAATAGCCTTTTTCCGCACATCTGCTCTTAAATCAACACACGGCCAAATAATGTAAACAAAGCTAGCCTTGGCACTTGAATAGACCATTGATAAATGTATCCGTCCTAAATAAACACACGCCAGACCAGTGCGGCGACTTTAAAAGAATCAAATTTGACATTTTTACTTTGGAAATTGTCCGCCCAGTCGGCCTTAAAATAAATAGACGCGCAACATGATTGGAGCTTGTTTCATTGCATTGGTGACGTCAATCAGATCCAAGCATGCGCATTAAGGGATAGTACTTTTAATATTGGAGTCATTTCGTTGCTGGAGCTTAAGGAAGTAAAAGAGGTAATATTTTATTAAAATGTTTATAAAGAAAATACTTAAAATAAAATATGTTAAATAACCTTATTTGAAAAATGTATAAGATAAATTATGTATTAAGGGTGTATATTTAAAATATGAAGAAATACATTTTTAAAAATGTTAGTTATTTGAGTTTTAAATTAAACGTTGTATTATAGAGAACATTGATTAAAAGTAATAATTAAATCAGTTGTCAAGTACACTGTACGCAGTGTGGGAATATAAAAACAAAGGGAATCATTATTTTTTTTAGCCATTCAATTTTAAAATGGTTGGATACTAATTTTATTTCTCCCCGTCTTGGCCCGAGGACCTGACCCTCAATGTCCGCGATTCACGCTCTAGATCGGGTATACAAGTCAGCTCCGTATACTTCCGGGAGATTAAAAATAGAACGATAATGTCATTCTAAAAATAGACAGATAATGTCATTCTAAAAATAGAACGATGATGTCATTCTAAAATAAGAATCCAATATGGCGCCGCGCATGCGCAGTCGTGGGTGTAAACCGGCCCCTATACTACTTATATGAGTGATGCTGGGGTCTATGTACAGTTCTCAGCCTTTAATTACCAGACAGTTAGTAAGTAAGGTAGTCAGTGAGTCGGTTGGTCAGTCGATCGGTAGGGTGCGTGCATGCGTACGTTCTTTCGTGCGTGCGTAAGTGAATGAGTGTCGTCACGTGAGTGAGTGATATCACGTGACTGACGTGACGTGACATGGATATACCATTTCCTTCACATTTCAATCTTAAGATCCATTGCGCAAGTAAATAATCAAATGGTATACTCTAAAGACACTAAAAAACAACAATTAAAGCCGGCTGCCTTACTGCATAACACAATTTCATTTACGGGGAAAGAAATTAGTGACGCGTGTTTAATCTGATGCTCGATCTTCGTTTTCCACTAACGAGTCTGAAATGAGTCTTGTCTTCTGCGACGAAGCTTTGCTAATGTACAAAGAAATGTTTGGCATACTTTCTATCGCTACTTGCGATAATATGCGATTGCTTATATAATGTCTGAACAATAACTTTGAAAGCAGGACCATGTATATAATACAGTTTCAGTACAAATCATTTAGAACAGTTGTAAATTCACTTAATGGTCTCCAAGAAAATTTAGTCGATCAGAGAATTTTGCTTTTACGGTGGTTTAGTACTTTGCAATGAAATTAAGTCAAAAAACTGCTTTGTATATATTTACTACTTTTATGACAAATTGTTTCACAAATGTGTTTCTCTGTCTTAAAAAGCAAAACAAAATATTTCTTAAGACTGTGGCATACTGGGTCTTTAAGAATGTTTGACCATGCAACAACTGCCTACTGTTTTTTGTATATCTCATTTAACCAGTCAACAAAATGAAATTAACCAGTGCGGATATTATGCCGGAGAGAAAAGCTAACTAGCGTCATGTAATGTCACCCATTTTCTCCGATTACTTCATTGATTATTTCCTTGATTAAATACTGATGGATACCACAGAAGGCCATTTTTGGGGTTCAATTTGATGAAAACAAGAAATTAATTCATGTAGTAACTTGCTATAATCACAGCATTATATTTGATTAGTGTCCAGCTTTATTTGTCATCCAATGAAAACGCTGTATTTCTTAAGAAATATGTGCGTTAATTTTCATAGAAGAAGAAAAAGTCGATACTATATTGAAATCCGTTCATAGACGCCTTCTATTTTTCATAGTGCTTCATAGTACTGCGTAGTAACGTAATCAAGGGCCAAATAAAGCTTGACACTAAATATGTTAGTGTTCATCCTTAGCTGTTCTACAGAAATTAGAAACATTCTCTTGTCGCTATCGCTCCCGTCGAAGTTTCTAATTTCTGTAGAACAGCACGGATGAACACTAACATATACATAGGTCTGAAATGAAGACTTAAAAAATCATGTACGTATTTCACAGAAAACATTTAAATTATTATTCCCGGAGTATCTGCAGTTTGAATGTAATCTTGAGAAATGTTAATATTTCTATATGATCATAATTATATGTAGTGTAATATAAACCTAATTCGAACTGTTATAACGCTATCAATTTACAATGTTTTTCTTTTAACATTCACACACTAAGTAGATGAAACGTTGAATTTTATCAGAGAAATGATTTCAAATTAAAACTTAATGTTACTTTAGAGATTTTTTCGTGAAATTACATTAATTCTGAAACACCCTTATATATTATAAGAATGTCCAATGCAGCTCTGCTGGTCCAGACTAGAGCACATACAACATTTGTTCTCTCTGTTAAAACTGTCACGCGTTATGTTTTTTTTAAAGATTTTTCCCTCAAATCTTGACAGCTAAGATACATGATTCATAAACAGACAATATTCTAGCTAAAAGCAATGATCGACCTCGGTTAAAAAATGTTGGACTGACATGCGACAAAAAGACTGATTAACCAGGTACATTACGTGTAAAGATTTATGATTAGCAAACCAAAATGTTAATTACCATTTAGACTTAAGAGTTTTCCTTTTCCGATCCAAATTGCTTGGAATAACTGAAAACACAAACACTTACCATCCATCGGCGTTTTACAACTTTCATCAAGCAAAATACCTTCATGCTTACACGAAATCCATACATGCTTTACGTTGTTCAAAGACATTTCATAAAAAAAAACTTACAAAAGCATTTTAATAGGATATAAATCAAATTGTTGCAACAGCTACCCAGACATTAATGGTGGTTTTAGTTCGGCAATACATATTGTGTACACGTGCTAACAGTTACGTTATCATTATAAAGTAAGTTACACGACGTTAAAAAGATACTTAAAATTATTTTTCTTACATTAAAAAATCGAATTAAGTCAATCTGGCTTTCTATGTAAGTCACTCTTCCATTTTTGATTATAATCAGCTTGAACGCGAAATTTATTTATAGTTGCATTTACATTGATAACTAACACATAAACATCAGCTTTTATAATGAAATGCTGTGAATATATTTGGCTAGAAAACCGTAATAAATACACAATTATCATGCAGGTACAGCATCCTTGTCATACTTACACACCTCTACAAAGATTTGTCATACCATCACGATTTTGTTATTTTATCACAAGTATAAAATTTCTAAAGATGGTCTTTACTCAGGTGGTGTTTGTTTAGAGGTCATCATTCAATTAAGAGGTATATATTTTCAAATGGTATTTGAAGTGGTCAATGTAATATTTGAGAAAGTTGATCTGTATTTAAAATAGTCTATAAAATTTTGAAGATGGCCTTTAATCGGAAGTGGTGTATATCTTGAGATGGTCTTTTAATTGGAGGAAGATCATATTTAAAACTTTGATTAATTATGGGTGGTTTTAAACTTGAGGTGGCCTTTGTCATGTAAATGGAAGTAAAAACAACAACACTTGCAGAATGACCATGTATTTTTATTACAAAATTTGAATCAGACAATCAAATTTCATTTGAACTAGCTGATTTCATCTGATAAAGTTAATATTTAACAAAACTTTATTGATAGGTCAGGTTAAGAGGTACATAAACAGTATTTTAGCTATATGTCTGTCACAATAAACAAGTACATATGAACAAGTTGCTGTGTTTGTATGTCTGGTAAGGAATGAGTTTCTTGTTTCACTGAATAAAAGTTACAGTATTTTCCACAAAGAATATTTATGTCTATAATCTTGTGTGCTTGTTTTACAAATATGTTCAACACATACAATATATACACACAGTTTTACTATTCTCAAAAATGGCATGTTATTATTTAAGACTAAAAATTCAATTGTTATAAAAGAGTATTAAACCACAGGAACGTTATAGTCTGTCAATAAATAATAATATAACATCAAATATATTGTATTCCTTATGCTTATTTATTTATTTTATTGTACAGGTTGTATACATTTGACATTATTTCTTATTTATTGACAGAATATCAAGCTCCTGTAATTAAGGATATACACATGTAATATGTTGCTATGGTGATAAAATGAGTCACAGATATTGAGGTAATACATGTAGTAATTTGAACATTTTTATATTTATTTCATTGAACATTTTAAATAAAAGAAAAATATCATTGTCAGTTTAACCCGCTCCATTCTATAGTTGTATACCAGACATGTCCTGATGTCCATTGGTACCTTAAGATGCATCCTTATTTTCCTACAACAAAATATTAATTGTTCTGGTAAAGACATTTTTAGTCAAGTGAATGAATAAAATGATTAAAGCTAAATATTCATTTTCCCCGGCTAAAACCTGCCAAAATATGCAGTTGTAGTCCTTTTATCTTTAGTAAAAGTGTATACTTATGATACTAGTACTATTAATCACTAATACATTCATATTTTGCATAAAACATACAAAACTGTCACTTAAGCAGTGAAAATTGATATATTTTTACACTTTCAACAAGAAGTGATTATCCTTTCCCACAAGTATAGAGCCAGGCCAGTCTGAGCAGTCAGTGTAAGCAGGCTCTATACTGTTGGCTGACTAACTGAACATTTTCATCTTAATATCCCCAAATTTGATAATGGGCAGTTCCAAAAATGGAAACTAGACAAGTCCATTTAACATATAAAGCAGGTTCAGGGTTAAACTGACACTAGGGATGTGACATTTTAATTCCTTATATATAGGCAAGTCAGCAATAGAGTCTAGCCAGATTGCTGAGGTAAGCAGATTGGCCTTGCTCTATAATAATGACTTACAGTAAGTAAGTCAATATTGTGGCTATCTTCACAGAGAATAAATCTCTTCTTTAAACCACATTTTAACAATGTAATTAAACAATAAATAAGTCCATATTCAATAAACAAAAATAAGTGTGAACACTAAATGTTACATTTTTTATCCATTTCAATAAAAACCCAATTTGTTCTATACATGTAGTACTATAAATGAAATACAAACATTTTGTCATGTTCCTTGAAAAACTTAGTGAATCATCACCACATTTTTGTGGATCACTACGCACAATGTCATTCAAGGTTAGTTTTACAACTATTGAAAATAAGGGATCAGAAGATTTTTTCTTTATGGCCTAAAATACTGATGTTGACATCATCTTTTCCTTCTAGATATCAAAGAATTAAAATCAATAACCATTTTTATTTTACAACTGTTTTCTTAATCTAATACATGTCCCCCTCAAGAAAATAAACTTCGATTTTGCATTATGTGTGTTCAATAATAAAACTTCAGTCCTTGCATATGATCAGCGCTACAGAGGCATGACAGAAAAAAACTTGGAAAATATCAGGTCAAGTTGCCTACAAAATTTGGGTATGAATATTAATAATATTCAAGCTGACATCAATTTATAAAGGGTCATGTAACCTAGTGATAATATTCATATTACCCAATGAAAATCTTCATATAACTTAGTGGAAATCTTCATATATCTTAGTGAATGTCTTCATATAACCTAGTGAAAATCTTTATATGACATAGTGGAAATCTTCATATAACCTAGTGGAAATCTTCATATAACCCAGTGAAAATTTTCATATAACTTTATGAAAATCTTAATATAACTTAATGAAAGTCTTCATATAATTTAGTGAAAATCTTCATAAAACCCAGTGAAAATCTTCATATAACCTAGAGGAAATCTTCATAATTAACATTGCCAATCACTAAATCATCACATTACAAACTGTACCCATACTTTTAATTATGTTCAAATAGTCAGTACAGATCTTACAATTAAGTCGACTGAAAAAACTCTTTGTCGAGTCCTCTATTTTTCTTTTGAATTTGCTGGCAATGTGGAAGATCTGTCCAATATCATTCATTGGTTAATTAAAAATCAAGTAGAAGGGCATGTTATTGATTAATTTACAGCCTTCAGAACATGTTCCATACACTTAACCAGCCTACGCATAAGTTGACTTATTCAACAACAACTCTTATTTTGAGAGTAAATGGTCTAAATAGAATTATACATTAATAGCAGGAGATCTAAAAATATTTAAAAGATTTCTTAAAATAAACTCATAGGAAAATGGATGGGGTTTATAATAGATAGGTTCATCATAGAGGAGTTTATCATAGAGGAGTTTATCATAGAAGGGATTTATTATAACAAGAGATTTATGATAGAGGAAATGTTCGATAGAGGGGTAGAGTAATAATTTATATCCTATGATAAGTAACCTATCTAGATGTAGGTTATAATTGACACAATTCTTTGTCTATGACAATAAAATGACCTCTATTTATAAAACAGCGTAAAATACAATATTTATACAGTGAAATATCATAAAACATTAGTAACTTAAGGAATAAATGCCCAATTATTTCTGAGCAAATGAAAAACACTTTGTCTCAAATAAGCCTTACAAAACAGCTGATCTATCTATTCTCAAGACACTCCATGTTTCTTACAAATGTCAGAGAGTATGTATGATTTATAAGATGTTAAAACAAATCTCTCCAAATGTAGTTTACTTTTATCCAATTCTCATCCAGTCACCTTGAAATATTGACAATTATATACTTATAATTTAATAGTAAACTTTCCAAAATTGAATTGAATGAAAAAAAGATCTCTCTTCAAATAAAACTCTCATCAATTATCAACTATATTCACCCACTGCAGAAATATCTTAAAATTTGTAACATTCCTAGTTTTTCCTTCATTTCTTCTTATCAGAACCTTTATGGAAATATTCTTCTGTATTTGGAAACCTTTCAGGTTTAAAGTCTTTGTCATTGTTAACTCTTTGTGACAGTGTATTGCTTAAATTTGTCTCAAAGGCTTGTTGTAAATCAGTGTCATTGGTCACTTCTGACGAAAGATTTTCCAGGCTGCTGATTGGTTCAACCGCTGCAGCCGCCACTGCTCGACGTATAGACTCGGGTAGAACTTCACTTGTGTTTGATAAATCTCCAGGTCTATCCTGTGTCATCATCTATCACAGAAAGTTAAAGTAAAACAATTATATTTGTATGATAAAACCAATGATAACTATCTATCAAGGAAGGTTAAAGTAAAACAATTATACTTGTATGATAAAACCAATAATAACCATCTATCAAGGAAGGTTAAAGTAAAACAATTATATTTGTATGATAAAACCAATAATAAATATCTATCAAGGAAGGTTAAAGTAAAACAATTATATATGTATGATAAAACCAATAATAACTATCTATCAAGGAAGGTTAAAAGTAAAACAATTATATTTGTATGATAAAACCAATAAAAACTATCTATCAAGAAAGGTTAAAGCAAAACAATTATACTTGTATGATAAAACCAATAATAAATATCCATCAAGGAAGGTTAAAGTAAAACAACTATACTTGTATGATAAAACCAATATAATTTAGTATCGAAACAATGTTAAGATGTATATGCATAATTATGTAATATGATTTAGTGAATGGTTGCACAGTTTCCTTTAACAATGCAGAGTTTATTAGCTCACCTAAGGGAAGTAACTCTTGTTGACTATGTCGAGTTAAAAAAATTTACTATCTGATATCACAATATGTGTTGATTAAATACCAATCACACATGTAGATCAAATTATTAACCTTGATAAAGAACAATTCTTGGCTATTTCATCATTTCCAAAATATAGACTGGGTCTCACTGGTCAGGAAATGTACAGAGATCTTTTCTTTATAAAGATTTTGTTTAAACTGTCATTGAATTAAAACTCAAAGAAGCTCAATTACAATCTAACTAAAAATGCAATATTTACCCGTCTTCTTTTTGGTGGCACTCCTTGAAGATAAACATCACTATGTGGCCGTTGTTGAGGTTGGTTCCTCTGTTTTTCTATATCTTGTGTTATAACTTCTACCCATTCCTGAAATATAATATATATTTCAAAAAACTTTCCTGATTGTCCTTTGAATTTAGAAATGTTCATTATCTGTTCATAGGGCTTTCAAATAACAAACTTATTGGAGCTATTTGTTAGACTTGGTGCTCAACTGTTCAGTAAGAAAAGGGACATGACTCTGTAAAAATGTAATTTTTCTGCAATTTGTTGACATATTATTCCGACTAATAGGATTTTAAGTCTACAGTACACCCATAATTAATCTGTAGTTAAAGGGTAGTTAGCAACTGTTAAAAATCCAAGATGTCAGCCATGGAGACATATATATCACTTAGCTAATTTTCATTACCCAGAATCTCTGGCAATCAAAAATGGCTGTTTGAAAATGATGTATCTAAAAGTAAACAAGTTTCAGAAGAGTTTAAACATACATTATTTTATAAACCTAAAGCTTGACAAATTATTAGTACTCTGATAATCAGTACATCAAAAATTGCCTTTTTTCTGTTATTTTCAGGAGTAAAATGGATGTCCAGTCTATAATACAACGACTAGTTCTCTACATTACTCATTTCTAACACTTAATGGAAGTTTTACTCAGATTGCCAGTCCAGTATATCAGACTGGTTTTCAATAATCAATATTCCTGCACATTTCTGATACTTACAGGTGGAACAACAGATTGCCAGTCTCCATTAACAGTCTGTGCCCCTGATGGGGATGGATGATTTTCAGCTGGAGCTGGAGGCTTACTGTTACCATTTGCTGATGCTGCTCCTTTCACTTCACTCACAGGAGGTGTCCTTTGGTTGTCAACTTCAATCTGAAATATTTTCAAATAATCATAAAATTCAGTCTATAAACATGTAACAAACAACAAAAGAAAATTAACATAAAGGTACCATCAAACATGTTCCAAGATACCAGTAAATAGGCAACAAACTTGTCAGGTTATTAACAATGCACCTTAGAAGAACCAAAAAGCTTAAAGAAAGTCAATAAATGGAAGAAAAATGAATCAATATCCCGAGCAAATGATCTGAAGTGAGCAAAAATAACAATCAAGAGGGCCAAGATGGCCCTACAATGCTCACCTGACTCAACCGAGCAATTACTTAGACAAACATCTTGACCAAGTTAACAACATTTTCTATTTTTAGCTCATGACCTAGTTTAACATCTAAAATGACCCATTTTGACCACGTCCAAGCAATTACCTAGACAAGCATCCTGACCAAGTTTGATGATGATTGAGGCAAAAATGTGACCTCTAGAGCGTTAACGAACAAATGTGGACGGACAACGGACATTAAACGATCCTAAAAGCTCACCCTGAGCTACCTCAGGTGAGCTAAAAAGCATTCAAATTTTAAATCAAATCTAATCATTGTTTGTTGACTTACAGCTGACGCTCCAGGTGACGAAGACACGGGTGAACTTGTCTCCATTGGTTCCACTTCTCTTTTCCTTTTCTCCTGGCGTGATGGAACACTAACCCTTTTAGGTGAAGGTGCCCTTATAGGTGATGAATCTCTCTTCGACCCTGACCCAGACGATGGAGTAGATGACTTTGAAGCAGTTTTTTTCACCTCGCTAGTTTTCTTTGCGGCTTGTGATGACGAGGCTCCAGCAGACGGTTGCCCAACCTCTTTATATACAAGATAATGTGAGATTTCACCTTCAGTTACAATAATTGTTGGAATGAACTGACTGATCTGACGGTTTGTCATGGCTGCCATCCAATCTTGTATAAATGGGTTTACACCTGTAGTTAATGATTGCTGAAAAATAAAGGAATTGCCATACATGATAACAGAAATGGCACTAAACAAAGAAATAAAAAGATTTTTACAATTCAATAATATTTCAAAATTGATCCCTTTTTTCAACTTAATTTTATAACTCACAAAGAGAGTTTCCAATGTAGAGAATTTTTTCAAAACAAGAAGCTTTTCAAGCTTCCTTCTTAATTTATAAAATTTATTTTCAAGTACTTTCTTATGTAAATGAATAGATTACAAATAAAAAAATTTGTTTAACCTAATTTCATTATTCATAATAATTATATTATTTCTTTAAATACATGTACATCTTGTTAAATTATTGACTTAGTTTTTCAAAGACTTTTTTGCATGCCTCAAACTCATGGAATTCAAAATTAACAAGCTAAGTAAGCTCTTTTGTTTCATACAAAAAAATCTTTTTCTTCAGACTTTAAAGTTGCAACTTCAAAAGCAACAGACATACAAGTTTAACATAAATAAAATGTATTACCAATCTTTGTGAGACCATACGTTCAACATTCTGCATTCCCCCTAGACATCTGCTGCTCAGTATAAACAACTCAGACAACAATCTCCTTACACATGCATACAGATCCTGGCCAAAATGTACATCCCCATCTATAAAAACAAATGATAACATTGCTAAAATTTAACCCTACAAGCACAAGTGATTCATATAGAAGACTTATGTCTCCAGTAGAGTCAGAAATGAATTACTTTTTGGAAACTACAACAGAACATCAAACAAGAGGGCTATGATGGCCCTGAGGTCGCTCACCTGTATATAGCCCCCCGGAGCGGGGCCAGTTTAAGCCCCAGGGCTTTTATTTGAACAAACTTGGTAGACATCCATAAGCAGATATTTCATGCTAAACATCTAAGCTCTAGCTCATTGGGTTTTTTAAAAGAAGATTTTTAAGTTTTTACTACACACATATAGTTAAAAACAATGACATCCCTGGGGTGGGGCCAGTTTTGACCCCAGGGCTTTTATTTGAACAAACTTTGTAGACACTTACTACAAGATGTTTCATGCTTAATATCTAAACTCTAGCTATGGGTTTTTTCAAAGAAATTTTTTTAAGTTTTTACTATATGCATGTAGGCAAAATCAATGACCCCCCGGGGCGGGGCCAATTTTGACCCCAGGGCTTTTATTTGAACAAACTTTGTAGACACTCACTAGAAGATGTTTCATGCTTAATATCTAAACTCTAGCTATTTGGTTTTTTTCAAAGAAGATTATTTAAGTTTTTGCTATACACATATAAGGAAAATCAATGAGCCCCCCCGGGGCGGGGCCAATTTTGACCCCAGGGCTTTTATTTGAACAAACTTGGTAGACAACCATTAGAAGATGTTTCATGCTGAATATCTTAGCTCTAGCTCTTTGAGTTCTTTAAAAGAAGATTTTTTAAGTTTTTACTATATGCATATAGGGAAAATCAATGACCCCCTGGGGCGGGGCCAATTTTGACCCCAGGGCTTTTATTTGAACAAACTTGGTAGACACTCATTAGAAGATGTTTCATGCTGAATATCTTAGCTCTAGCTCTTTGGGTTCTTTAAAAGAAGATTTTTTAAGATTTTACTATATGCATATAGGGAAAATCAATGACCCCCTGGGGCGGGGCCAATTTTGACCCCAGGAATTTTATTTGAACAAACTTGGTAGACACTCACTAGAAGATGTTTCATGCCAAATATCTAAGCTCTAGCTCTTAGGGTTTTTTAAAAGAAGATATTTAAAGTTTTTTCTTTCGGTTGCCATGGCAACCAGAGTTCTGCATGGAATTAAATTCTTTGAACAATTTTTAAAGGTGACCACCAAAGGAACATTCCTGTGAAGTTTGGATGAAATTGGCTTAGTGGTTTATGAGGAGATGTCATTTAAAGTAAAAGTTTACGGACGGACGACGGACGGATGGACGCCGGACGAAAAGCGATCACAAAAGCTCATCCTGTCACTTTGTGACAGGTGAGCTAAAAACAGAACATTTTGCGGGAATAAAAAATAAAGCATATCTTGGGCATATTAGGCCAAGAGATTTATGCCAAAAGTAAAAGGTCAGATGATCAAGCAAACTGTTGCCAACATAAGAAGCTCCAATCAACTATAGAAATCATTTTTACAAGTACAACATTTTAATGAAGAAGGCATGTGGCCCAGTTTACCAAGCCAATAACCTACAGTTCTCTATCAAAAACAATCCTACAATCTTATCATGACAATTATCAATAATTATCAGGATAACAAATCAGAGAGTAACTTTTTTTCACTATCCACCAAATCATAAAATCATAAACTTCCTTCTAAATGTGTTGCCAAAATCAATAACCATTGGATCTGTGATAATGGAGTTTTCCAGTTTTTAGCAGTGAACAATTTAGCACCGTCTTCTAGGTCAACTGCTCACAAACAAAACCATGTTCCTTGTTAACCACTGACTATGTATTATCCTAGTGTAGCAAACTGGATAGCCAGTCAGTCAATTTACATTAAATTATAACACTTGAGGCATCTATTATACAACATGAACAAACACAGCAAATTGTAAAGGTGTTTTAATCTTACCTCTAGCATTCATTATAAGTGAGACAACATTGTAAAATTGCTGATTCAAGAAATGATTCAGTGTTGCTAGAAAGTCAATGTGTGGTCTTGGTTGTGTTGAATTCTGAAAACAAATATATTAAGATAAATAATCATATCAAGAATGTGGTCTTGGTTGTGTTGAATTAAAACAAATATATTTAGATAAATAATCATATCAAGAAAGTGGTCTTGGTTGTGTTGAATTAAAAACAAATATATTTAGATAAATAATCATATGAAGAAAGTGGTCTTGGTTGTGTTGAATTCTGAAAACAAATATATTAAGATAAATAATCATATCAAGAATGTGGTCTTGGTTGTGTTGAATTAAAACAAATATATTTAGATAAATAATCATATGAAGAAAGTGGTCTTGGTTGTGTTGAATTCTGAAAACAAATATATTAAGATAAATAATCATATCAAGAATGTGGTCTTGGTTGTGTTGAATTAAAACAAATATATTTAGATAAATAATCATATCAAGAAAGTGGTCTTGGTTGTGTTGAATTCTGAAAACAAATATATTTAGATAAATAATCATATCAAGAAAGTGGTCTTGGTTCTGTTGAATTCTAAAAACAAATATATTTAGATAAATAATCATATCAAGAAAGTGGTCCTGGTTGTGTTGAATTAAAAACAAATATATTTAGATAAATAATCATATCAAGAAAGTGGTCTTGGTTGTGTTGAATTCTGAAAACAAATATATTAAATAAATATTCATATCAAGAAAGTGGTCTTGGTTGTGTTGAATTCTGAAAACAAATATATTTAGATAAATAATCATATCAAGAAAGTGGTCTTGGTTGTGTTGAATTCTGAAAACAAATATATTTAGATAAATAATCATATCAAGAAAGTGGTCTTGCTTCTGTTGAATTCTGAAAACAAATATATTTAGATAAATAATCATATCAAGAAAGTGGTCTTGGTTGTGTTGAATTCTGAAAACAAATATATTTAGATAAATAATCATTTCAAGAAAAGAATTTCTATTAGAGGCTTGACTGTGTCATAGCTTTTTAGATATAGTAAAAACCGGACATGGTCGGGAAGGGAAACCTTACCGGATAAGCGAAAACTCCAAGAGGATATAAGGCATGGACATTCTTAACTTACTTAAAAAGGCCTGTGGGGGAGGGGGTAAATTAAAATTTATACTTTCTTGTGTATTTTGTATTCAAATTCTAACTTTTAGTTGATATCAATGTTTTGTTCATGACATGTGTAAAAATTAACAAGAGGGCCATGATGGCCCTGAAGTCGCTCACCTGTATATAGGCCCCCCGGAGCAGGGCCAGTTTAAACCCCAGGGCTTTTATTTGAACAAAATTGGTAGACATCAATTAGAAGATGTTTCATGCTAAACATCTAAGGTCTAGCTCATTGGGTTTTTTAAAATAAAATTTTTTTTTTTAAATTTTCTTTACACATATATTTAAAAACAATGACACTCCTGGGGCCTGGGCCAGTTTTTACCCCAGGGCTTTTATTTGAACAATCTTTGTAGACACTTACTAGAAGATGTTTCATGCTTAATATCTAAACTCTAGCTATTCAGGGTTTTTCGGAGAAGATTTTTAAGTTTTTGCTATACACAAATAAGGAAATCAATGTCCCCCGGGGCGGGGCCGATTTTGACCCCAGGGCTCTTATTTGAACAAACTTGGTAGATATCCATTAGAACATGTTTCATGCTAAATATCTTAGCTCTAGCTCTTTGGGTTCTTTAAAAGAAAATGTTTAAGTTTTTACTATATTCATATAGGAAAAATCAATGACCCCCTGGGGCGGGGCCAATTTTGACCCCAGGGCTCTTATTTGAAAAAGCTTGGTAGACATCCATTAGAACATGTTTTATGCTGAATATCTCAGCTCTAGCTCTTTGTGTTCTTTAAAAGAAGATTTTTAAGTTTTTACTATATGCATATAGGAAAAATCAATGACCCCCTGGGGCGGGGCCAATTTTGACCCTAGGGCTTTTATTTGAACAAACTTAGTAGACACCCATTAGAAGATGTGTCATGCTAAATATCTTAGCTCTAGCTCTTTGGGTTCTTTAAAAGAAGATTTTTAAGTTTTTACTATATTCATATAGGGAAAATCAAAGACCCCCTGGGGCGGGGCCAATTTTGACCCCAGGGCTTTTATTTGAACAATCTTGGTAGACACTCACTAGAAGATGTTTCATGCCAAATATCTAAGCTCTAGCTCTTTGGGTTTTTTAGAAGAAGATATTTAAAGTTTTTTCTTTTGGTTGCCATGGCAACCAGAGTTCTGCATGGGAACAATTTTCAAAGGTGACCACCAAAGGAACATTCCTGTGAAGTTTGGATGAAATTGGCTTAGTGGTTTATGAGGAGATGTCATTTAAAGTAAAAGTTTACGGACGCCGGACGGACGCCGGACGAAAAGTGATCACAAAAGCTCACCCTGTCACAAAGTGACAGGTGAGCTAAAAAAAAAAACACACCCAAAAAAACTAGAAGGGGTTTTTGTCATAAAAACATATGCCTCCCACATATGTTCTCTAACATTTGAATAGCAGAGTAAATATTTTACCACAGTTTCTTGTATTTCAGTCTGCATTGATTCTACCAGTTCTTCTACAGATGTGCGTATATTTTCTGGGCATGGTGTCAAGTCATTCAGAACTCTTGTTGAGATAAACTCTCTCAAGGGTCGCTGAACCTGGTTAAGTGGTGCTGGTGACCCATAGAACACAGAAATCAAGTCAGTGATTTGGAGATGAGACAAAATACAAGACATTATGTCATTGATGAAACCTGCAATATAAAAATATTAATTATTTATGTTTACATTACAAAATGTAACCAATTATCACCTTCTAACATTTACAACATGACATCTTTCAATAAAAAAAAATATTATAGGATCCAATGCCTCATTTTCATTTTTTGAGTTTAAAAATATCAAAATTAAATCCATTTAGCTTTGTTCTCATTTTCCAAGTCCATAAAAAAACACATTGTTATCAAAAGTTTTACATCATTCAAAATAATTTTTTTTAAATTCTATTTCACAAAGTGCCTAAAAACCCAGGACTGAATTTCATCTGCAAAGAACTTTTTTTTTCATATGAACAAGGTTCACTTAAAATGCTGAAAAAAAATGGTGGTGTGAAATGAAGAGGTAATCACATTTTATTATGTACAATACTGATTCTACTGGTTCTTACACAGCTGCAAAACCTATATTGGACTTGATAAGCACTCCACCAAAATAGTTTAATAGATGTGTAGTAGTCTGATAGAATTAAGCATTGTCCTCAACAATGTATACAAACCTCATTATATCATACTTCAGACTCAAGATCCTAAAAAAGCTTACTTGTACACTCAGAGAATATTATGGCCAAAGTTTTACAATTGAGTTACTTTGCTGGAGTTCAATATTGGAAAAGTTCACAATTCATTAATCAAGATTAATGCAAATACTGAAAAGAAAAAAAAATTGTGTTATTTTGCTGTTAGAAAATAAATATACCAACCTTCCCCTTGTGGAATTCCATAGTTTTGTCCTAAATCTGACAAGAATTCTGCTATTGTTTGTCTTGGTGCCTGGCCCACGGCTGCTTGTGACATGTAACCTGTTATACCACTGACAAGCTGTGTGAAAGCTTCATCACTGATAGCTCCTGCTGATTGGGTACCAGTCTGTTGCTGAGAGCCAGTAGTAGTGGCATTACTGGACTGGTTACCAGGTTGTTGACCTTGCTGCTGACCCTTGAAAAATAAATTAATATAGTTTCCTCACATGAAAGGATCCAACGTTCCTATCAAGATTCTAACTCATGGTGGTGAGGGGCAAGTGGTTTGAAGTCAATGACTAACCACTCGGCCACATCACTTCATTAAGTACAATGCTGAAACCTGTAACTGTAAAGATTTTATCGCACGTCTGCAATTAAGTACTTTGTGAACATTGGCCAGATTAAATTTGAAATATATTAAAGTAATTTCCTTAATCATTCAAAATGATTCCATTATATTTCTACTTACAGCAGAAGACAACATTGTTCTCAACATCTGTACAAACTGAGGTTCAGAACCCCCTGTGCTCCCTTGTGTCCCACTTGTTGCTGGTGTTGACCCCTGTCCAGGTGTACCTGTTGTGTTTGAGGCTTGCTGGGCTTGTTGTGGTCTTGCACCTGGCATATTCTGTCTTGGAGTTCCAACCCTGAATCTCATTCCTGCAAAAATTAAAATTTTCATTTTTTTATATATTTTTATTAAAAACTGTATTACAACACATATAATTCAAGATCTATATCGTATGAAGCAGCAATTCAATATTCTTCAACAACAAACTTCATTCTACTAACAAAACAAAATTGAAATTGATATAAATAAATTCATGAAGTTATGAGAATCCTTTTCTCATGATTATTTTGTTCAGAAGTATTTTATTTCTTTTAAACTTTATAAATTTTACAAAACTATGTAATGTCACATCTATCTTAAACTTTAACTCGCTGAATTCTGTCATTAACTTCAGCTTTCATTTTCCGCAATTTCCAATTTACCAATTTTGGGCATATCTAAATGAAAATTTTGAGTTAGTCATCCAGCAATATAGAGCCTGTCCAGACTGCACTGTATATTGGTGGCTTAAACTAATCACTCTCTTTACAAGCCGGTTGTTTTTACATGAAACATGATTAAACTCTAGCATGAATACCTTGCATGAATGGCATCTGACCACGAAACATACCACCCAACCCAACAGGGAACCCTGGCATTCCACCAAGCTGGAATGTGGCACCAGGAGCGCCGATACGAATCCCAGTAGGTCTTGGGTCACTTCCTGTTGTAGAAGATGCTGGAGTTCCTGAAGTAAGAACAAATATAATTCATGCATTGATTTTGCCATATAAATGGTGGTGTATTAAAGAGAATAAGTCAATGTCAGGGTTATATGGCAACTTTACAGGATTACATAAGTTGTCCTTCCATGCATTAGTTTGTTTTTCTGTTGTTGTTTTTTTAAGCTAATTTTATCACATTTTGGACATATCTCGGCTGTCAGTCTAACCAAAAGGCTTTCCTTATTAACTAACCAATAATTACTAATTTCTCCAAAAGTGACTGACTACTAATCCAACATGAATTTCTGAATTAGACTTAATAGTGGAGATCGCTTGTCACAAATTATGTCTGTAATGAGCATACAACTAATAGAACCTCTGACATTGTTTTCTTTCCTTTAAATGGTCTGACTGTCATATTGTAACAATGTTTTAGATGGCAATTACCTAACAATTATTCCCAAATATTCAATTGTTTGAAACAATTTTGCACAAATGACTTAAAACTTATCAAAATCATTTAATTGAATTATGAAATATGTACACATACTTACAACCAAAGCATATGGTTTATTTTTAGTTTTTATCTTATTTCCACATGTAAACACATGTCTTGCTGTCTTGAACCAAAACTGATATTTCCAAAAGTTGACTTCACTACAGAGTTATATGTGAGGGTTCAGCAAGTAACCTAAAATCTACTAATTTCAAATTCTACCAAAACAGATTTAACATCATTATCAAATTACCTGTGGCAGTTGTGGGTGTGGCAGTTCCTGATGCTTGGGCACCTGATGGTTGAGGTCCCCCTATGAGACCGGACATCAAATTGCTCACCATGTCAGCCAATGCTGTTTCTGTGTTCTATAACGTAAGTTTCAAAAAACAAGCTTTTCATACTGAGTCCACAAAATGTAAATATTAATAGTTAACCTCATATTCTACTGTATTTATGTAACAGACTTGTTCTGTAATGGATTAGGGACAGTAGGGATATCAAATTCAAAGTATTAAAATTGAATAGTCAATAGTATAGAAACTAGGCTGACAGTAAGGCCCCCACGATTACACGTTTAAACGGATTCGTTTCGATTTTCATTCGAAAACGTTTACCATATTTTTTACCGTTTAATCGAAATGACCATATTATCTTACAAAATTTCTTAATCATTGCCGGTAATCATGGATTTTATCAATTCTTGTGGTTTATTTCAAAGTAAAAAACGGAAAATGGATGTTTACAGCCCTTCACACAGCTTTACCGTGCAAAATTGCTCGTGACATAATACATTTTTGGAAAATGTGTGCTGACTCAATCGTGATGAGCCCTGCACATTCTTTATTTGTACATGTATTAAAAATAGAAAGTAAATCATCATTTAGCGACTCAAATACATGGTGTATATAGTACATAAAGGTACCAAGGTTTAAACGGTATCGTTTCCGTTCTTAGCAATCGTGTAAACGTTTACAAAAAATTGTAAATGTGGGAGCCTTAGCTGACAGCAGAAATGAGGCTCATTAAGCCTAGACTTCATTCAATGGGACAAGGCTCTTAATATACTGGTGGCATAATTCTATCATTATAGAGGCCAATCTGACTGAGATATAGAAATAAAGACTTAATAGGGAATACTGATTTAACTGAAACCTCTTACAGAAATGTATTTTTTATAAAACAATGAATAATAAATAAACTTTACAGATGAGCTACACAACCTTTTTAAACTCTCAATAAAAGTAACTTTGTTATAAATAATTACTGAAAACCCTTGAACATAGAGTAGTTATGGGGCCAGGAACAGTTTATTCTTATTCAACACTTCCTTAAAGCATAGAAGTAAACCTGCTTACTCATTAGGTTATAATCCAGAAATTAAGGCTTACAACAATAAATCTTATCAATTTATAACTAAGTACAAACCTGAGGTCCACCAGTTTGATTGATGATACCTCTAGCATGTTGTGATAGGAAATATCTGGATGAACATGGTAGATATTGGTCCACTGGGCTGATATTCTGTGCTAGACCTGGCATTCCGGGCACGACAAATGCTGCAGCACGAGGGGCACCTGGTGTCTGAGTCCCCGATGTACTGCTAGGTGTTGATACTCCAGTAGAAGTCTGGGTACCAGATGCACTAGTTGGTGTGGCTAAAATGATATAAGATGTGTCAACATTGTGTGCCTGTTTACAAAATTAAAGCACCAAGTAGTTACACTCTCAATACTAACAGTAAAATGATTGTTGTTTTTTACACCAGATGCTTTATTCATCTAAACTAAAACTGAATTAAAACAAACTCTAAAATACTAGATTCTAGTAATAGTTTACAGATAAAGGATTTGGCACTGCCATTGCATAATCAGATACAGTTGACTCTCGGTAACTCGAAATCCAAGGGACTGGGCATTTTACTTCGAGAGAAATGGAATTCGAGAAACGTGGAACTGCCGCCATTACGTTGACATTCGTACATGTATATGCATGTGCCCGATTAAATGTGCAAAGAAGTAGGTTTGTTATTGTTGTTAGCTGCAATGCTGCAATATTTAACCGTTGAAATGACGGTAAATCACTTACAACTACAAATTATAAATGAACAAAAATATATCTATTAAAATTTAATACATGTATATCAATAGTGAAACATATACACACAATTACATGTATATTTGATTTAATTGATCATCGGACGAAAACGAAAGTAGCAACTATCATGAACCGGAAGTACAAATAAATGTATGCAAAATGACGGAACATTAATTATACAAATGTCATTTACGTTGGTAACACACATCAATACCTAGGCTGTTATTTGACTAACACCCGTCAGACTGGCAGGAGTCAACGTTCTTAAAGAAATGTAATCAAATTTTAATTTAGTTATCTAACTGTTAAAACCAATTAAGTGCTGAAACGGATTAAAGCCACTTATACGACGTGTTAATAATACATATGATGACCGGCAATTAAAAAATAATTACTATGAAACGTGTAAATCACGAGTGACAACATCACACCATGATGTCGCCGACCTTTGATCAGTCGGCTGATTTCACACTTCGACTAATTGAGATGAAAATATGTTGGACTTTAATTGACGGGACCAAATTTTCTTTTCGACTAAACAGGAGTCTCGGTAAGTCAAAATTTGACCTAAGCGGAGTTAAAATACAAAGATAAAGAAGGAAATTTGACGGGACTTTAGAAATTCTTCGACTTACGCGGAATTTTGAGTAAAGCGATTTTGACTTATTGAGAGTCAACTGTACTTTGGAACGCATGCCAGAGTTAACAGCATAAAAATTCTACCAAGAAGGCTTTTTACTCAAAACAAAGATATCATCATTGTAATACGCAAAATTTATACATAGTAAGTATAATATTCACCAAAGGTTTGAGTACCACTGTTGGCTGGTATCCCATTGGCTCCTGCAGTCTGGGTACCAGACTCGTTCCTCTGCATACCTGGAGGTCGCACAATACGAGGTCCTAATCTGATGCCCATTGGCATACCTGGAGCAGACATTCCCATCATACCAGCGGGACCTTGACCTATATTGATTTGCATTCTTTGTGGTTGGCCTTGACCTTAATAAGACAATTTATCAGCAATAAAGTAGATGTAAATGAAACCAACATGTTGACAATAGCTTTATATATGTCATAAATAAGGAAATCAGCTGTATCAAAAATGAAACTTTTATCTATTTGAATTAGTTCCATATAGCACACATCAAATACAGTAAGATAAAAAACTTTTTAAGTCTTTATGTTAATCTTTGGCTTGTAGAAGTTTTAAATAATATTTAAGCAAGCTATTATAAATTAGGAGTGTTCCTGAATTTATCAGTACTGACATGTTATTCTTTACAAATACTTGCCAACTTCTCCACATAGCTTAACTAAATAATAAAGAATGCTGTATGAACAGCAGTAGTCATAATATCTTTTAGGCTTAGATTAAATCTCAATCGGTACTAAATTCTCCTAGCTATAGTATTACTGCAATCAATAAAGCAAGTGAGCTTCTGATGATGTGTGGCCATCTTTATAAATTCTTAATAATATAATATTTATTAAATAATATATAGCCAGGACCCCAGGACTTACCTGTTTGACTGACAATCTGTTGCACAAGACTCTGTATAAAGTTTGGTGGCAAGATTCCTCCCTGTCCTTGATCAGCCCCTTGCTGGCCATCAGGTGGTGCTGTAGCCGGACTTCCTGTCTGGGGAGGGGCAGGGACATTGGTTGTACCAACTGACCCAGCTGTATTAGAAAAAGTACATGACAAACTCATCAGAATCTTTCTAAAAATGGATTTTATTTAAAAATATGTTTGTGCCCATAAAAATTGTTTAATCTAACTTTGTTTTTACACTACACAGTTTTGTAACATTGAAAAAAGTTTCTTGGAACACGTTATAAAATATGAAAAAAAAGGATTAAATAGTCGAAAGAAACCTCATATGTCCTTCCATAATATATAGAGATAAGAAGAAACCCAAGTAGAACCACCTAACTTCAGTAAGCTAGAAAGAGACCTTTCTCATGTTCCTGACAGGATTTGAACCCACAGATGCGTGGAGTAAAAAAATTTAAGGTCAATAAGCGTCCAATAGCTCTTGTAGGTGTGACAACAACACAATTAACATCAATTTCACCAGCGTGTAATAATACATAACATACCTGTGCTATCAGTCTCAGATGTATGGGTTGTTTGAACACCATTCTCGTCTGTGGTCACAACTTCAGCAGAGATACTGTTCACTGTCATACTATCTGGTCCCATCTCCACAAAAACATACGGGTTATCAGGAGTGCCATCCCCTTGCCTTAATCCCTTTGATATGGATAAAAACAGAAATTATCATTGATATAAATGAAAACAGAGGAGTTATCATTACCCTAACTTTGTAAACCTCTAATATTTCAAAAACATTTTTTTATTTCCTTAACCTGCTGACCTTGCATACTTTAAAACTGGTTAATTAATGTTGCATTAATTTTAGATAATATTCGTGAATCACTTTCTTTGTAAATTCATAGTTATCATGAATAACTAAGCTAGCCAGAAATTGCAAATATCTTTTTATATTCAGCAACACTTTCAAATTTCTACATTTTGATGGTGCATAGTCATATGTACATGAAAAAGAAAAATACTTTTTTGGACATAAAGCATAAATTTTGACTATACAAATTTTTAAGTATTCTACTGTAACTGACAAAGCTTGCTTAAAAAATTTGAGATTAAAAATTCAGATTGCATGGATGCTAAGACAGACCATCTATAATATTACCTCAGCAAATCATTTTTGTTGTAAGTATTCAAAGAATTTAAATGTTACCTGTCCAACACTGAAAATTAGCCAAAAATTCACTACAAAAAAATGGATTTTTACAACACTTTACTTTCTTTCTAAACAAAAATACTTTCATCAAAATAATGTTACAGAATTGGAAATTTATTTACATTCCTGTAATATAACAAGAGATTTACCTGTCCAAGAACATTCTGAAGCCCAGCTGACATCTGTTGTGTGATTCTCTGCATTTCTTCATTACTTATTCCAGCATCATGCTGGGCACCAAAACTGCTGGTAGGTGGCTGAGTTCCGGCGGCTTCATTTGACTGGGTACCTGTTGTAACTGTAGCTGGCTGTGGACCAGTGCTGGTTCCAGTAGTTGTAGTAGAGGATGCTAGTCCACTAACTGAGCTTGGAACCGCCACCTACAACAACAAATAAGTTACCAATCAAACTTAACCATGAAAAACTTTAATAAAATGAGGCAGGCATACATTAAAGCAAAACAATTAATATTTAATATACAGCCAATTACAGGTGGGGGGGATTGAAATACAAATTATATTTACAATACTTAAGGACAAATCTAATACAAGATACAAACAACAGCTGGCTGCAAACAATAGCTACAGCCAGTAGTACAAACAATAGCTACATGCAGTAGTACAAACAATAGCTACAGCCAGTAGTACAAACAATAGCTACAGGCTGTAGTACAAACAATAGCTACAGGCTGTAGTACAAACAATAGCTACAGGCTGTAGTACAAACAATAGCTACAGGCTGTAGTACAAACAATAGCTACAAGCTGTAGTACAAACAATAGCTACAGGCTGTAGTACAAACAATAGCTACAGCCAGTAGTACAAACAATAGCTACACGCAGTAGTACAAACAATAGCTACAGCCAGTAGTACAAACAATAGCTACAGGCTGTAGTACAAACAATAGCTACAGCCAGTAGTACAAACAATGGCTACAAGCTGTAGTAAAAACAATAGCTACAAGCAGCAGTACAAACAAAAGTTACAGTTAGTAGTACATACAATAGCTACAGTTAGTTTTGAGAAAGTGGTATTTCATGACAGGTAATTTCAAACCAAGAATTTCAACCCTATTAAGCGTTCAAATGCTAAGGTGTAATGGTAGTCTTTAGAGACCACTTTTCTTTATACAGATTTTCTTTCAAGGCACAGTATTTAATTCAAAGTAATTTCATGTGTGATAGGATTACAACAAGAAACATGTTTGATTCCATACTGTTCATATATGTTATTTGGGGAAAAAAGACACTCATTCAAAAGATTTTACCGAAAATTGCTCAACTTCAGTGCGCCTGAAATGTGGGTTCATCACACTACCTCAATGACTAAAAGTTGGGGACTCTAAAAAACATCTTAATGAAATGACTTTGCTAACAGATGGATAGCTGACCCACTGGGTGTATAAACAATTTAGAGGGTATAGGCTTTTTTGCAAACATCTACTTGAAATAAACATGAAGCCTAAAATAAATCTCTAAAGTTCAAGTCATAATTGGCTAATAAACAAGAATGCTTCAATAAAAACCTAAGCAAAAACAAGACTATTATTCCTTGCAGCTTATATGTATGTTTAGGTAAATTTTTAGAGAAAAAGGGACTAGGTGACTTCTAGGTAAAAAGAGTTCACAGAAAATCATATTGTATATACAAAATATTTCTTTAACAATTGAAAGCTAATTACAAACCTACACTACCAGGATAGAATCAGACAAGTCCTACCAGGCACAAAACTGTATACTGGTAACACAATTCCAGTACTTTGATATTAAAATCTTCAATACTTTCTGACAGACTGTTTTAAGGCTACACATGCCCATCCAACAAATTTATCTATGTTTTAAATATGATATGTTAAATGATATCTCATTGTGCATGTTCTATGTAACCTTACACTATGAAACCTTACCTTGATACATAATTTGTAACATATTTATAATTACAGTGTAATATTTTGTAAACAACTGATTTCATAAAAAATATTGATCAGAATTTTCATTTCTGTCAGGCCTCTAACAGGCTTTGATCAGAACAAATTTTCTTGCCCACATGATTACACAGTATTACAGTAACATCTATTAACAATTCTTACTGAGGGTGCCTGAGTTGTGTTTGTGGGCACCTGTGAGGCTCTGTTAGCAGCAAATTGGCGGCGAATTAATCGTGGACTGCCCCCAACTTGTATCTGAGCCTAAAAATAAACCTCAACCTATATATGTATATCTATAAACTTAACAAAAACATATATGTGTATTAGCCTAAAGGCTTAAAAGTTAATGTAAAGAAAAACAGTACAAGTCAAAGACTTAAGCATTCATGTAAACAAATAAGGTACCACTTATACCTAAACATTCATGTACACAAAAAAACAGTACATCTCAAAGGCATATATAGTTATGTATACAAAAGCAATACAACTTGAAGAGAAGTTTTCATGTTAAAAAAAAAACAACAAAAAAGACATCATTTGGGGACTTAACAAGAGCTGTCCGTAAGACAGCGCGCTCGACTTTTTTATTGCTTGCCAATAAAAAAAGTTTTTGCAGTAAAAGGCAATACAAGAATCTCTGTATTTTTAAAGTGAACAATGGCCATGAGCATTAAGATATTTAGTGAAGAATTATTTTACTGAATTGTGTGATACCCTTGAACACTGCAGGTTCAGTGGATAGGAATGAATTTTTTTAGATTTTTTAAGTTTTTTAGTGCTTGCCTATAATACAAAACATTGACAGTTAAGGGCCATAATTCAAATAAAATCTTTGACAGAATTACCTTCTCCTGGACATGTTTGGGAATCATGATTGTAAACAAGTATTCCAACTTTCAAATTAATATCTCAAACAGTTCAGTCAAAAAGTGGACTGGTACTAAAAACTTAACCAAGATTCTAAGTCGATAAAAGGCCTTAATTTTTAAAACAAATCCTTGACAGAGTTACCTTCTCTTGCGTACAGATGGGGGTAATGATGTGAAATAGCATTAAAAGTTTCAAAGCAATATCTCAAAGGGTTAAGGCAATAAGTGGATTTTACCCATATTCAATGTATTTTCTAAGTCAAAAAGGGGCATAATTCTGTCAAAAACCTTGACAGAGTTATGTCCTCTTGTCTGTTGATGAAGGTCGTGATGGTAAACAAGTATGGTCAGTTTCAAAGCAATACCTCCAATGGTTTTGAAATAAAGTGAGGTGGTACAAAAAACTTAACCAAGCTCAATACACTTTCTAAGTCAAAAAAGGGCCATAATTCTGTCAAAAACCTTGACAGAGTTATGTACTCTTGTCTGTAGATGGAGGTTATGATGGTGAACAAGTATGGTAAGTTTCAAAGCCATACTTGTAATACTTCTGAAATAAAGTGGGGTGGTACGAAAAACTTAACCAAGGTGTGACGCCAACGCCGACGCCGGGGCGAGTAGGATAGCTCCCCTTTTCATAGAAAAGTCGAGCCTAAAACCAATTAAAAAAAAATTACCAATCATGACTATTGGCAAATTTTACCAACATTTTAAGTCTAAAATAACAAACTTTAACTGATTGAATACAACTTTGCAGCCTTTTTTGTTTTCAAATACAGGTACAACATGTGCATCTACCTGTATCATTTTAATCATTAATGATTCACTCTAAGTCAAAAATACGTATGTACAGACAATTTTACTCTATAGCACAGTGATCTGCATGTGCCATTAATATATAATATTCTTACCATATTCACATATTCAGCATAGTCAAACAGATTTTGTTCCATGTTTATATAGGTACCATCAAATATTATTACTCTCAATTTTGACAAAGATTGAAAGAATATACATGTATCATTAGTCTATATTTTTCACTTAGTACAGAAATGTTAAATCTCTTTTATTTCATATGGTTAAATCCTTTTTGCAAAGAGTCTGCTATATACACATGTATATTTTCAATATAAGAAAGAAAATAAAATGAGAATAGGAGTCTAAATCATGACATACCTGTACAGGTATAGCCTGTTGAATGACAGCTGTGTGAGGTTGAGCAATGGCAAGGGTCACGTATAACTGTCGTGGTCGGTTCTGTCCCAGGTCTACCATCAGGTCACTGATTGCGTGATAAGCGTGACTGACCGCATGCATTGCTTCCGGTACCATGTTACAAACCCTCTGGTTCTCTCGTTGCTCCTATAATATACGGTACATATTGTCACCTTAGTGCAGTAATAGGTTAATTCCAATAAAAATAATATAAGGAGTTAACCTGTTACTGCACTTATGTGACAATATACAATCTTCTGAAAAATTAAAACAAAGATAACAACCATATATACAATATTATATGACATATTGTTATCTAAAATGCAACAATAGGTTAACTCCTATACAATCATATAAGGAGTGAATTGTTACTGCATTAAGGTAATGATATATTCTATATAAACACAAATGACTGTAAATATACAAATTAGGGAGCTTCTAAGACCAAATGGTTAAAGCAACTTTTTTCATTATTTTTAAATCACTTGTGCTGCATTACTGTGGGGAAAAATCCTGCCATAACTATGGGGCTTAATCCTGAATTTCACCCATAAAATAAGTAACTCTCTCAAAAATCTTTCATTTACAGGAGTTTAAGTGTCAACCTGTAGCACTTGGTACAAGTCAAAGTTTTTAGCACTGAGATACTGTAACATTCCCATTTAGAAAAAATGACAAATGGCTTGTATCCAGTAAAAATTATCACATGATTATTTTGCTACATGGTGACATTGCTACATTTGAAATTTTCAAGAGTTAAAGTGACATTATGCTCATATTTTCATAGTCAAGTTGAGCTGAATTGACTTTAAATTTCAAAAGATTGACTGTCAAAATGGTGTTTGACCAACAGTGGATATTGGAAAATGTTAAGGATAAAATTATAAATCTGCCTAAAATATAAAAAGACTGCCGCACTCTTTTTTATAAACTAAGCGCTATAGGTAAATTCTAATGGATATTTACAAAAATTTTGTTTGGATCTGTGTGTTATTTATTTTTTATGCGAACTTAATTATTAAATTAAAAGGAACTATTGCAAAATGAAAACTTATTTTGATCTTCACCCGTTCACTCACTATATACCCTTGGAAGGGCATAATATCACTTTAAAGAAGGTAACAGCACACTCTAACAATTAAAATAAAGTAACTGACCACTTCAGACTCATCACAATGAAGTTATGTGTTAGCTAGTCTGGCACAATGCCAGTGGTATACACCTATTACAATTAGTGCTATCATTAACTTAATAAATGATAATATAACAGTAAAAGACTAATTGCACACTTGAATCTTTAAAGAAATTGTCAGAAAACTCTTACATTTTCATTCATTTCTCCATCATCTTGAACAATTCTAGTAAATCGTTCTATATGTGGCTGTAATCTTCTGTTTAATTCGTTCACTTCTACCAACACCTCACCTAATGCACTCACGTTAGGCCTTCTGTAATAATTTGTTTAAAACAATATTAACAAAATTATACAAGAAATCATACAGGGAAATTTAAATACATTTTATATGTGGCTATTAGTTTTAGATGATTAAGTTCTTAGCAAGAAATGTAAATATATTAACATATAGTCATTTTTTTCAATTAAAATATTAAAATATATCTTTTAGCTATTTTTTGTAAAATCGCAGACTCAAACCTTCATTCCTTATGCAAAAAGCAGTCTAAACATATCTAAATTAAAGATGGATGTACAAAATGCATGGGTACTACCTTCCTTTTTGGACAGGAGAACTTAAAACTTACCATGAATGATTTATACACAAAAATTAAAGATTCAAACTAAAATGTGATGGACATAAATTATATAAAAAATGTAAGGACATACACTGGGCCACGTGGCTGCTGACTGCCATTTTGTTGCTGTGTACTATTTGATTGGTCAGTTGAGGATGTTTCTGTGCCCTGATTGGCTGTTGGGCTGCTCCTTGCAGAGCCTTGTGTAGACCCTGGTTCTGTACTTGATGGTGTGGCTCCACCTGTTTGACTGCTACTAGGTTCTGGATTTATACATTATACAAACTGTAAATCATGACAAGAGATGATCAAATACAATACATACAACATGTGTGTCTGTGAAAATTATTTTAATCATCATTTAGTGGTTATTTTGCAATGAATCTTTGGTTTTAGACTCTTGAATAGAACTATGGTTGTCTGCAAATAAGTCATAGATGCGACATGAGAATCCACCAACATTACCATTAGCAGATGATGCATTGTGTTGAATCTGGAAGTTGTAGCCTTGTAGTGACAAAGCCCATCTTCTGAGACGTCCGTAGCAATTTTTGATGTTATCTGTATACAATGTACAAGAGTTGTTGGCTAAGTAGGGTCTGAAAGCTGCAATTCTTTTGTTAACCACTTGGTTAAGCCAAAAAACCAAAGATTTCTGTGAAAAATATATGCAATTTTAACAAAAGTAATCCCAAATTTATCACACATTGGAACTTTTGTGGAAATCAAAATACAAGTTGTTACCACTGGTATCAGATGTATCCATAGGAGATGGAACAGACTGTTTCTCTGTGTCTCTCTGTGTTTCCTGCGCTCCACTACTTCCTGCTGCAGGGACTGGTTCTGTGTTTGCTGTCTGTGTGTTGGATGCAGTGTTGTTTGTTCCCTCAGGATTCTGTTGTTTCAAAACAAAACACATTTTATATATCGACTCGGCACATTGAGAAATGCAAGCTTATACACACAGTGATGGTAACTTCAATACACACAATGGCCGTAACTACAAACAAGTACTGTGCTAATTGAAAAAGACACCACTTGTATTGTTTAATAACCTAGACCAATACTTTATCTGGTCTTAAATAACAACATTTCAGCATTTTGTCTTGTTAAATAATAACTGATTTCCAGGACTATAGCTGATGAACTTATAAGGCTAAACTAGAAATGTGTCCATAGGACACGGGTGCCCCCACCGCGCCACTGTTCTGTCAATCTTTTTACTAAGTCAAGGGAAGTTACTCTACAAATACTGGATAAATCCACAAGCAAAACCCTAGGTGCAAATCTGAAATATGCTGAGCAACCTGCCTATAGGTTAAATGACTATGTCAAATCCTTTTTGAGAAACTTGCGACACAAGTTGAAAATTGCAAAAAATTTTCTAAGTGAAGGGCAATAACTCTAAAAATACTAAATAAATCCAGACGAAAATACCTGGTGCACAACTGCACATGCTAATCAATATTCCTGTAAAGTAACATGACTCTAGGTCAAATACTTTTTGAGTTACCTGCGACACATGTTGAAAATTGCAAAATTTTACTAAGTCAAGGGCAATAACTCTGAAAATAATGAAAATTTCCAAACGAAAATACCCAGGTGCACAACTACAAATGCTGATCAACATTCCTGTTAAGTTTAATGACTCTAGGTCAAATACTTTTTGAGTTACATGCGACACAAGTTGAAAATTGCAATATTTTACTAAGTCAAGGGTAATAACTCTGAAAATACTTAAAATATCCAAACGAAAATACCCAGGTGCACAACTACACATGCTGATCAACATTCCTGTAAAGTTTCATGACTCTAAGTCAAATATTTATTGAGTTACATGCGACACAAGTTGAAAATTGCAAAATTTTACTAAGTCAAGGGCAATAACTCTGAAAATACTAAAAATATCCAGACGAAAATACCCAGGTGCACAACTACACATGCTGATCAACATTCCTGTAAAGTTTCATGACTCTAGGTCAAATACTTTTTGAGTTACATGCGACACAAGTTGAAAATTGAAAAATTTAACTAAGTCAAGGGCAATAACTCTGAAAATACTAAAAATATCCAGACGAAAATACCCAGGTGCACAACAACACATGCTGATCAACATTCCTGTAAAGTTTCATGACTCTAGGTCAAATACTTTTTGAGTTACGTGCGACACAAAAGTGAACGGACGGACGGACAGACAAGGGTAAATCTAAATGCCCGCCACTAACGTGGGGGCAAAAAAACACACAGCATTTAAGATTATAAAGAATAAGTAATTCAAATCAAAGAAGCCTTTTAAAGTAAAAACAAAATCAAAACATGATGAGCTCATAAAACATAAGTATTTTATTAGGCCCTTCATTAAAGAGGGGTTATATTGTTGACTTCAAATCATTGACCCTCAACTCTGTAGGCTAGATGCTTGCTAAGGACTTTGTATTCATTCATGTGAGGAAGCTATTCAACAAGCTAATGAAAGATTGGTGATTTTACTTAGGAGCCACCTCATGCCCAAAATAATGCATCCATGACGGGGCATCTAAGACTTTCTTTACAGGTAAACCTGGAACGTAATCATATGACCATGAAATTAATGGTCAACATCATCACTTGTTCATGAAATTAATGGTGTGACTTATTAACCAACACCAAAAGAAAGATAATCAGAATAATAAATCTAAAATCACTACAATAACAATATATTACTTCAAGTTGATTAAGGGCCTCTGTTGCTAGTCTCATCATCTGTCGAGCTGTGTTTAACCTCATCTGGGCCTCGCTGACTGTTGCTCCAGTTTGTACAGGGCCTAAATGTATGTGTACATCTACAGCTGAGCCATCCGGCTAAAATTAGAATTTACATTGCTCAAACAAACACATTCTTTTACTCTATAATACCTTGAGCTATTTTACATCTATTATATATTACATATATTTTATATCTGGTTAAGGCAGACAAAATTGTCATCACATTTGCAAATAAGAAAAAAAGTTCTCTATAGTTACAAGATTGTTTATATAAGTATGACATTATAGTTTCAATTTTGAAATTTTTATGTGTAGTGGAATGGCCCAGTGGTCTACGTGTCGGACTAGGTATTTAAGGATTGCTGGCAAAGTGAATTCAAACCCCGTCAAAGGCAAGCTGTTTTTTCCTTGAGCAAGAAACTTTACACTCACTGCTTAGTACTGGTTGGTTAGAGTGTTTAAATAGGCTTATAACTTCCAACACAATCAAACTAAAATAAATTAAAACAAACTAATTTTGAACTTATATAAGGCGACATACTGATGTTCTTGTTGAGACTCGTGCATTTCTTCCCATGTCTCCCATACTACGTATTGCTTCTTGGGCTATATTCTGAAAACACAGTATCAAAATATCTATAGCTGATATTGCTTCATAAATCAAACTTAAAGGATTAAAGTTCAGAAATACAGGGAGTCCTGGATTACACAGTAAAATCGTGATTTTCAGTTACATAAAAACTGTAATCAAAATATGACAAAGAGACTGTATGGCAATCTATGAATAAGTCAGAGAGAAACCTTGGATGTGACCAGTTTCCATCTGTTTCTCCCAGTAAATTTTTCTTTGAAGTTAGTTAGGAGTTTTATGTCACATTTAAATTGGTAAAGTCTTTTGGCAACATGTCAATTTTACTGTACTGTATAAACCATGCTGCTCTTCTGAACATTAGACTGACACATGCAGACAATTGGGTTTATTCAACAACATAAGCCTATCACCTATCCATATTTTTTCTATAACTATACACTCCAGTATATGTGGGAGAGTGTCTACATTGTTGAACCATTTTACATGTGTATACCTGTACCATATTTGTGTCAATGATATCTGAGGGAAGACTGAAGGAGCCTACCACCACACTGTTTACGTCGCGTCCTGGAGGTGCCGTGCTTGGCTGGTGGTTGTCATTGCCCGCTGGTCTCCCACTGCCTGGTGGCGGCCGCAAAACAACGTGAACGACTTTTCCATGAACATCTGAAAATAATAACATACCGTTAATGCATACAGACGGACAAAATGCATAGAGTGAACAAATTAAATAGAAATACAACTTATTGCTATCAATAAAACAGGTTTACCTTATTTTTCCCTATACAATTTGTTTGATTCCAAACATGCAAAAATAATCATAGTCACCCTACCTAATCATTCCTTATATGAAAAATAAATATTTTAATTTTACCTCAATAATTTTACTTTTAAAGAGAATGGAATAAGTATCCTGTCATACATGTAAAAATTTAAACTACTGGATCATACAACTTATAATTCAAAGGATTTCAAGCAAGAAGACTTTAATATGTCATCACAACACGTTAAAATTAAGTCATATATATTCTAGATTATCTCTGTATAAATTCTGGACATTTTCTCTCATTACAAAGACTTAATGATATTTAGAACTATGGATATAGAAATAATAAATCAATATATCAAATCTTACCATAATCTTTCAATAGTTTATCATCTTGTAGAACACGACCTTGAAATATCAATCGTTGTGTGTCGGGTAGTATGCTCTAAATATATAGTAAAATTATTATGTAAATGTTGCACATTTTATTTGAAATAATCCCAATTTTGATAGAAAAATTAACAAAAACAAGTGCACCACATGTAGTGTTAAAGCTTGTCTGTTCTAAGTTAAAAAGGGGCATAACTCCAAAAATATTGCTTTCTGACTTATGCCCCTTGTCTAACAACTGCATCTTGTCATCATAAGCAAGTATTCGACATCTTTTGAAAGGTTTGAATAATTAACTAGTTCAAACATTTTGCATGATGACTACACGGCAGCAAACAAAATCATAATGGCCGGACTTTTTCTTTGAAAATGATCGAATATGTTGAAAGATGTCTTTCTTGTCAAATGCCTTCTTTCTTACAATGATCTATCCTCGAATAAATATCTCAAAACATTATGAGTCATGGACAAAGAATATGGAAGAAAAAAAACAAAAGGCAATAACTCAAATGAATCAATGAAGTAATCAGTAATTATACTTGAGCAATGCACTCCTCCTAAATTAGCCTAATCAATTTGACATGAACGGTTTGACTCATTTTACAGTCTAATTAGTTGGACTACTCGTAAATTAGATCAGTCCACATATAAAGTTTCAAGCTGGTATCTTTATATCTTAATATAATATTAAGGGTCAGCAATCTTAAAGTATATTAGTGTAGGTCAGGTTAGCAGAATTAGATACACTAGATTTTCTAGAGATCATAAGTTACTATGTAATGGCAATAGACACAATCAGGAATTCAATTATTCATGTAATTATTGTATAAATGCAGATTTATCATGCTTAATTTTCAAAACATTGAAAAGGATCCATCAACTCATTTCTCTTTTTTTATTTCACAATCTGAGTTCCCTTTCATAAATTTCATTTAAACAAAACAGATACTTACAATTGAGTTTGAAATTTTCTCCTTAAACTGGCGAACTGTAGTCTGAAATTAGATTAAAAGCAGAGCTATAAATTTCAGAACATTCACAAATACAGTTTCGAGCTGTAATTCAATCGTAAATAATACAAACAGAAAAATGTATGCATATAGTAGTTAGTCTAACATGTCTGATAGCAATACTACAGCCACACTGTCACAGAATATCTTTTTATTATGACAAGTATTCCAACATAATCAAACAAACACAGAAAATAATCATTATTTAAAGATAAGATTTTTTTAATAATAATTTTAAAATATGATGAAAAATATACAGATTTCATTCAAAGATTTACTTTTGTCACTTATGACATAATTAAGATGCTATTGCTAACTTACGTTTTCAGGAACACTGAAACTTCTATTTTGGCCATCCAAAGTTTTCACTGTAACATCCAACATATTGGACTTCTTTACTTTATTTCATCCACTTGTAGCCTTTACTTCTGTTATAATCTTGAAAAAAAAAAGAAAAATTTGATTCTTAACAAAGATATAGATTAGGTATGTCTAGTATAAAATGAGCCGCATCATGACAAAACCAACGTAATGCGTTTGCGACCAGCATGGATCCACCCCACTTATAGGGAAAAAAAGTGTTTTACAGATCAGGAAATTTACAGTAACTAAAGAAACTAAACACATAAAATAAAAGTATCAAAAAAATATAGTTTCCAATGATAGTACTTTTATTAATATCTTAATTGCATGTTTATTTTTAGTAATTTCAAGGTTTACTGTTGTTGAATCATAAAAAAAAAACATAAAGAGTTAAGACTGGGAAAAAAACATCATTTTCAATCCCAATTTTTTAAATTTCTTTGTTTTCTTTCCTAGGGAATATCTGACAAGACTTAGCAACATAAATAGTGTGGACTCTAGTTAGGGGTGCAACGTTTCACCAGCTCACAACATTACCGCAGTATGAAAATTAAGTCCGGGTATGATATGTATCGGTCTGAATCGTTTTTTTTTTGTTTTTTTTTTTTAATTATTTCATTTTCCTCTTAAAGGACATCATAAGTTATCAATTAATTATTAAAGATGAATAAATGTTTCATTTAAAATACTAACAGAGTGTAATTTCCTAAGATGTAGAACATGTTGTTAGAAAGTATGGCATTTTTACTTTCCATTTTAAAACATGGCACTGACCATTGTTGAAGTGGAGGATGAATACAAATTTATAAGAAACAAAAAGTGACATTTGGACATTCTTTCAAGTGAAGCATCTATAGAAATGACAAAAATATCATTAAAACTGAAGCATGCTGCACATTATGTTGATAAAACTATTTAGAATAGTGTTGGCACTACCAACTTTTTTTATTTTCGGAAATCCCCTAAGTTTATATAAAATTATATAGAGGATATTTGTTTGTTTTGCATGTAAGATTGAAATATAATTTCACTGAGTGAACACCAGATGCAATATTTTCATGAATGGTGAAGCCACGAGTGAAAATAGAATAGCTGGTATTCACGAATGAAATATATTTCAATCTTATATGTAAAACAAATAAATTTTCTTTTTATTTCATGCTTTTTAAGAGATTTTAGGTATATTTTTTACTGATTTTGCCGCGTAACGCCGCGCATTCTCCTTTGTGACGTCATCACATCATGACGTCACATCATCAATTTTGAAATATTGTTCTGTTAAATATCTCTATTTTTGTTACATTTTAATAAGATGTATGATGACATCGACTTTCTTTTTCTAAAGAAGCAAATTCTAAGTATGACAACAATTATTTCTGCCTGTTATTACATTTAGTTATGATTTTCTTTTCATCTGCATTCAGATATATTCTGAGTACAGTGAAAATTATATCTTATAAATTTCACTAGTTGTTTATCAGAATATAATCATCTGATATATTGCAATAAAACACTGGAAAGCATGAAATAAAATACGTATAAACATTTATCATGATATGTGGGATCTATGTATCGCAATTATTGTGATACTTTTTTTCTGAGCGATACTCATGCCTTACTCTGTGACAGGCACACATTTCGAGCAGCAATGATACACATACATGTACAACATACTGCTTTAAAATCATTTACGATTACTCTAAGCAGGTATACATTGTATACATTAAAGAGACAGCTATGAGAATCAAGGGAATCCGGGAACCAGTCCCTAGCTCTTATTGAATAGACCCCCAGGCTTCCCGAAACTGCTGAAAAATTTGCCTGACATTCGGTCAGACAAACTTTCAATTCTTGTCTGACCGAAAGAACGTTTGTCTGACCGATTTTTTCCCCAAATATATGTATATGGTAATACCTTTGTGTTTTTTTTTAAAGACATAGCCTATTGATTCGCTTTTTTTTCTTCATTAGATACAGGGCTCATCCGGAAGGGCGATTCAGGCGAAAACTTCGCCGTGTATATTTCCATTTCGCTCTCCCAATTGATCAAAGAGAAGTCAACATCGCCGATAAAATCTTAATTCCCAAAGAGTAATTACTTGGCGATGTAAAGAGCAGAGATTGTATCCGCCCATATGACGACTGCTAATTATCATTATCCAATCAGAGCGTCGCTTTATACTACCCTTCTACCTGTAGGCTGTATGCAAAGCGATAGACCGCCTACTGTAAACAGTAAATAATGAGAGCGTCGGCCCGAAACGGGTATAATTGTGTGACAGTTTTTCGAGTTTAATACGGGATTAGGCGATAATTTAGATTGTTTTTTCCCCGATCATCTAAACACGTGCAAATCTTCCCTTATTGATATACACGCTGTGTTTAACCCGAGTAATGGCGATGTGCGATGGGTTTTTCACGGCTATCACAAAACTGTTAGTCAATTAAAAATAATCAATTTCATTAATTATCAGCGACCGGATTAAAAACTAAATCATAGTTTTGAATGATTTCAGTCCGTTAACATCAATTAAAAATTGTTATGTCGCTCATGTCACGGCTACAGGGTGAATTGCCCAAACCTTGATACACCTACGCGAAAATTTAAGAAAGCCAATTCGCAAAAATCTTACGATTGGTATGTTGTAGACAGTGAGAGTGTTTGGCATTGTTATCTTTGCAAAAATGCCAAATTTGACACAGCTTACGCCTTACGCATGTGGGCACGACATCCCGGAAAAACTACGAATCATGATCGGCATGTTACATATCGGTCGTATATCATGTGTACATGTATGTAACAACAAAATTTGTCAGGAAAGAAGTGTTTTTATTGTTTCAATATATATATTTGTTTTAATGTCATAAACATGACACTCAGATAAAGATTTATCAATATTGTAAATTTCAAAAAGCATTATTTATAAAGATATTACTAGTTAAACATTTCATGAAAATAAAGGGAGGTGATTAGAAATTTATTTTCTACCATTTCTTAGTCAAATTTTTCAATAAGAAATGAATGTATATAATTTTAGTGATCAAATATAATGTGCACAATTGTTTGCAGTACATATTTTACATATTCTTCGATGTTTGAAAATTGTTTTATAAGCATAATTATATGCACATAAATGTGACATTACAACAAAAAAAAACATTAACAATATACATACATACAAGATCATAAAAGAATTTCTCTAATCAGAACAGAATTGACAGATTTTGTTAATCAATATCCAATGTAACTTTATCTTCTATTAAAAGTGAGGCAAGTAAAAATATAAAATGAATTTATTCACCATATTTTTTCTTACACATTATTATCAATAAATCTACATGAAAATATATAAACAAATATTTAAAGAAAGCTTATAAATAGCTGATAAATAGATTAATTGTGTTTATATTGTAGTTAAAGGATGTATAGCCATGCATGTTAATTCACACACATTGGGTTGTTTCCCTTCTCCCTATTTTTCGCGAGGAAGTCACTTCTCCCTAAAATTTTCCCCCAGGATGAGCCCTGAGATAATTTACGTTTTTTTGCCTGGCGTAGCGCCATAGCAATAATGCAGTAACACCGACATTTTCTTCTAAGTACAAGTTCATTGAAAGTCGTATGTATCTAGAATTTGATTGGACACTTATAATGAAACGGCGAATCAAAACTTGTTTTACATTTTTTTTATTCAAGGGAGAAAACTTGGTCTTGATCGGTCTTGGATATATCCCGGTATTCGTACCGGACATAAGGTCCGGAACTCGGAAAAAAAATATCGGACCGACCTGATTTTTGCCGGACATGTCCGACAGTCGGGCAACTTTCACGAAGCCTGGACCCCTTGGTTCTTTTACATGCCCAATGTATAGCACTGATACATGCGACGATTACCTGTATTTTTTACCAGTACAACTCTAGGTAGGTGGGAAACACTGAAAGTGTCTCTGAAAAAACCCAAGAGTGTAACCCAGGATCGAACCCAAGACATCAGGAGTGATAATCAGTGGTCTAACCAACTGAGCTATCGCGCCACCCAAGTCATACCATAGGTACTTTGTTAACAGATTAAGAACCTTTAAACTAATTGGGAGAAACACTGTGTATAAAAAACGAACAATAGGTTAAATTTCGTAACATTGATGATTCAGATAAATTTGTGAACTTCTGATAAATATTTTAAGTTTAGAGCGCCTAAAACCGGTTTAAATTCAGCAGTGGTTTAACTACCACTGACCGTTCCCCATAAGGCGGTACCCATCTGTGTACCTTCACATGTTTTCATGTCTGTATTGTGACTTGTTTTTGAACATGTTTTGTGATGTCTGCCTTGTTGGATTGTCGTTTATTGTAGTAATTTTCTCACACCCCCCTCCCACTTTTTTTACCCCCTCCCCTTTTCACCCTTATCCCTTTAATTCCCATATGGGCCCGTTTTAGTTTTTTATGATTTCACACATTACATGTCCCTCTCCTTTCGCCGCCCTTGTGGTTAGTTTGGTGACTTCTGGGTGCCCTACTTTGGTGAGCGGGGGAGCTGCGTCCGGTGAACGTTACCTTTACCTTGTTGATCTTTATTTTTGCTTTTTTTAAACTGAATGGTCTTCAACAGTCAAATTTTTTATCCGTTCTAAACAAGTGTTGATGTATCTCGATGTAACTTAACACATTTGTATATTTTAAAAGAAAACATGGAGAGCAAAACTGTAAAAATAAGATAACTTACAGTGAAATCTGAACTACAACAAATGTTTAAATTGTGTTTGTTACGAAATTTGCCTGGAATTTTCTTTTCACCGACTTTCTGTTTCTGGTTTACGATAATAATTTTTACGACAATTATTTTGACGTGTTCTTGAATTAAAGATAAATTAATGTTTAAAAATGAATGAATTGAACCAATTAAGTTTGAAATACAACAATTTGATGATAAAATACAATTCTGTTTTTGAAGCTATTTTACGACATATTTGCCAAAATCGCAAGTTTCCGGCTCTTTCCGTCAACAATCGTAATTTTTCGGCACTTCTCGTCAATTTTCGGTAAAAATTGTCTTAGGCCCCTACTTTAGAATTGTGCTCCCTTAAAATACAAGCTTACAATTGCGTAGGTGTGAGGGTAATTTTAAACGATACCATTTATCATAATCCTCTATAATCTTTTTTTCGCTTCAAAGCTAATAGAACGGTGCGTATAACTACAGGCGTACTCCTGTACGCCCGTGCGTACAAATCAATCCTGTATTCAAAAAAAAAATTCTAAAAAAGTGATAAAACAGAAGGGGTAGTGTGGTCGGGGTACTACTGACTATTTCGACGTTATCATTATATACAAAATTCATAACATATGTAGTGTAAATTAATATCTTTTAAAAATATCTATAGTGCGATATCTTGTACAGATTCAGAGGAGGGAAGTTACGAAAAGCTTAAGGTGCCGGAATTAATCAGAATCCATTCTCGGCCAAGATATTCGCCAAGCAGTTGCGGCATGTTTTGTGCACCGTACTTCTTATTCGGCGAGCAGGTCGCCCGCCAAACGTTCCCGTATCGGCCCATTTGTGTCCTCTTCTGCTTTTTGATCAAATTTAAGGTGAACGTCGCGTGTCATGGCCATGCACGCGACGTTCACCTGTGCTTTTGATTGGATGCTGCTGCATGGCGTGGCTGGATTTTGCAGCGGGCTGCGTTCTGTATATTTGATTTTTGTTCTCATCTTTTAATCAGAAAACAAGTGACAATTGGTGTAATTTCCCTATGGCATATTAATCAATTGATTACTGCATATAATAATTTGGCCGTCCCGAAAAGGCAGAAAAATACAGAGTGTACAATTCCATCTCAATTTTATGCATTTATTCAAAAGAATCGCCAGGTTCTTAAATAAGTTGTTGAGAGGTCAGCAAAACATTGCGATCGATGATCGAGTCTCCGGTAGTTACATCATTAATATTAAAGTCGTATATCTGCTAATGAATTTAGTTTATCACAAAAATCTTAAATGAATTCTTTAATGTATTCACGCGAGTTCTATATTTAACTCAATATAATCTATGTTATACGCAACGATTTTTAATTAATTTACTGACATTTCTAAAAGGAGATTTTAAAATATCTTTGCGTTTTTATATATTGTATTGTAACTAAATATTCAACAGGCCAAAACATTCACTGAACTTAGTTACAATTTTCACACTATTATCATTCTTAAATTAATATATTGTTCCAACAGTTGCTACTTATGAAGGTGCAGAATGACGGTCTTTCCTGATAGGGCATTGGGGTATTGTACCTCGCATTTAACGCAAGCTTAAATATGAATAAACCCATCTTTGTCCGAGAATCTCAGTGTTAGCTGTGGCTTATGTGGTGGACTAACGTAAACTTGACAATTGCCATTCAGCGGCCCCGGCTTTTTTAAAGGAAGCAAGTCTCTGTACTCAAACATGAGGCATTGTTTGACGGTTTTAATGGTCATGCCATTGTCAACGGCAACAACTGAAATAAAACGCCAGAAATACGTACGATGTAGACTGAGCGTATGTCTGGTCTAGGCCTCATAAATGTTTACAATATTTAAAAGATAGGGTAAGGCCTCAACAGACGGTAGGATTTTGAAGTACAACACCAATTAAAACTAAAATGTACAGACAAATCTTAATGTGTGAAGGCTACTATTTCTTGAAATCGGAAACCTTAAGTCTAGATGTAAGGGATAGGACATGTTCTATTTTGAAAATCTTGTTGTACAGATTTCTACAAATCTCCCACAATGAAAAGTAACAGATTACCAAATTATCTCCTGATAATAGGTGTAATGAATGAAATTCCAGAACAATTACGGCTGAAAGGTAAACATAGTAGTAAGATGGTGAAAAACTCTTCAGGAGACCCAAAGTTGTGTTATGTTCGAATCCCAAATTGTTCCGAAAATGATTATGTCACGGTATTGAACTGTTCTCTAATCAGGGGAGGTAGTTTGTAGGCGGCCGGATAGCTCAGTCAGTAGATCCGCAGTACGGTATTCCAAGGGTCCCAGGTTTGAGTCTCGGTCCATAAAAAATGGAGGTGTTTCAATCATTACTCATGGAGAAAGAAAATTATTTAGTGAGTGAAGTATGTAAGGGATCAATTGGGAGGGAACTTCTTTTTAGGGAAACCTGAGATGATTCCTGCAATGCAGAATTATCGTCTGGATGTAGTGTTGTATGGCTTTGAAAATTGTACATCTTATCTCTAATTAGTGTAGTAGGACTAAATCCTACCGTCTGTTGAGGCCTGTAGTAAATGCCGAGTAGACAAGTTTGCATATACCAACGAAACAGTCGTCTAGCGTTTGTTGTTTACTGAATACGGGAAATTTGTTGCTATAACACCAGTTTGTAGGTCGCAAAATCACAAACGTTTGCTGCAAAAAAAAAATGATTATAAAAATAAAAAAAGTTTTATGGTAACGTACACAATTTTAAAATTAATAAAAAGAGTTTGAAATCATCACCAATATGTTGTCAATATAGTATATAGGTAGTCACGAAATGCCAGGATATCGCTTCCTCTTTCAAAAAAATACTCAGGGGAGTATGCCCCCCCCCCCCCCCCCCGTTAAGGAGTACATATAAAAATAGTTCAGTAACGCCTCTGCTTGACCAAAATGAGACCTGACATTGTTTTTATGGTCATCAGCTACATGTACAAAACTCATATAGTTCCGTGGGAAGAAAGAATTGAAAAGATTTATAAGCGAAGACTGCAGTACTTTTAAGGTACATTATGTCTCATAAATATCTTTTTTATTCTCTAGAAAGGTCAAACGTACATTTAATAATGTTGTAATAATTGATTTAAAGCCTGTTAGATATTAAACAATCTTAAGAAATTTATTGGAGTTTTATAACTGTCAATCATTGACCTTAATTGACCTTAATTGTCAATTAAGGTCTGTAAGTCAATAGGCTGCACCATGGACACGAGAAACAGATCTCGAGGATCTAGGATATCCTTACAAATCATAACTTTACTTATTCTATATGTAAATGGTAAAATGATATACAATTAAGGCCACGTGTATGTATTATAATCAATTGTCATATGATTATTTTGAATGATACAAACTCCTGGCGTAGGTGTTTTTAATTTACGATGTATTTATGTAGAATACAACTTAATTATCAAATGTAGTTATTTAACATTGCAATAGTTCAGCAATGCGAATTAGACAACACATATTACAAATACATATAGTTAATGAAATCATTAAAAGCGCCTCAATAAGATGAAATAACCTAGTCATACAGTGCAACCTCTGTAAAGAGTCCATCTGAAAGTAAAGCAATAACCTCCGAAGAAAAACAGTAGGTTTCCCTTTAGTAACATTTCACAATGATTTTTGGGGAGGCTATGCCGACCCAATGTTAATAACCGTCCGTTAAATCTTACTGCCGCGGTAATCAGGTCAAAAAATAGTACCTTGATTTTTTCTAAGCTGACTCATCACTCATCACAGACATTTACAATATGAACTTTTATTTCATATCTGCGATTTGTAAAGATAATAATTCTCTGAAAAATTCTTGATTTTTGTTTGTTATTTTTTCACAATCACTACTCCGTGACGTCATACTGCCGCGGTAATCAGGTTCAGGCATACGTACGTTGGTAATAAATAGTTCTGGTATGAAAACCCTTCTATATAATAACTTTATCAATATTTTTTAAACAAAAAGCATAAATGAAAATTTATAGGAAATGCTTTAATTAGGTGGCAAAAATTCTTTATTATTTTTGATAACAATTTTCCAATTACTACGCAGCGACCAACTGTTTTATGACGGGTCATTAACTAGAACGTTGCAACACCGTAGTCTCAATATCATGCATGTTCTTTTTGTTATAAACCATTAATAGTCCTTAATATTTTTTAAGACAAATAATGGTAAACTGTCGCTTACATCAGATACATGGATCATGCTTGCGTGATAACTAAGGAAAACTAACTTATTAGTACACCTTAGGAGGCTGTACGCGGAAAACGCTCATAAACTGCTATATCATATAGCTGTTAGTAAATATGTTGCATACATTTAATTAAAAATTCACTAATGGTGATGAACATATAGTTTGAAAACATTATATTCTTAAACCATGTATCGCCGAAAAAAAACTATTTAACTACAAAAATCCGTAAGGACCCTCCGACAAAATTTCACCACAAGATTACATTTAATATTAGCAAAAAAAACAAAGCAATTCTTATATTTTCATCTTACATAATTCATTAATCAAACTTTTAACATAAAAGTATCTTTTAAAAATATGTCTGGCAATTGACAGATCCCTACTCTGATCTTTTATTTGTAAAGGAATAAATTTAAACAAGTGCTCTTTTGTTTAGGAATATTTTGTAGTGAAAGTCTTAATATATCCACTAATCTCATAATTAGAATTAGACAGGTCAGGGATTTATACAACCAGCAGTTTAAGTTATCTACGCTCATTTTAATCCCAATAGAAACATTCAAATATTTGGGGTAAAAAAACATGACCAAAGTACCTAGTAGTCGTTTACCCGGTGGTGATCCCATTAAACTGATCATAGATTCGAATAGAAAACACAAATAGAAACATGTGTTTCGGTACAACAAAAATCGGAAGTAAAGTGAACAGTTAAATGACAGAAATATGTGGTCAAATATGTTTTAACAAGGAAATAATTATTTCAGAGAAAGAAAGATCAGTCTTCAATCAAATGAATGACCCCGTATTGTGTAATTAGAAAGTTTATTCAATTCTAGGGCAACGAATCATAATTTGATAGTTCGTGTGTGATAAAAATTTTCAATACAGATTATGAGATACATAAAATATTAAAGAATAAGAAACTTTAAAATACAAAACATAAAAAAACGCATATATATACGAATGACTTACAGTCGAGCATGGGAAATTCATCAACATACCTTACGAAATTTTAATTTGAAAATGATATTTGCGCGCGCTGAAGTGATTAATGTTTATTTGAATAAATCAAATAAAAAGAACTTATATGTTTGTGTTCTAAAAAGAATTTGCGGCATAAGACGAATTTCGTTTTCATTTTACAACACTTGAAAAATTACTACAGAAAATATGTTGTTGTTTTATTGTTTTGTTTTCAACAAGAGTGTGTGTTTTAAGTTCATTCATTCTCGGCACCGGAATAACCATATGTCCGAGATTATAGCATCGGGGACGTCTTTTTCAAGCAGAATCTTCCTGGTAGCCCATTCTTCGTTCGTTAGTGGTAAAGGAGACGACGGTATTGTCAAGGCATCAACTTCCTGACTGACGACAACAAAAACGGCATTCATTAGCGTCAAACCTCCAGAGTAAGTTACGACAGGTCAACCAATCACCTCTGGTACTTGAGATGACTTGACCTTGACCTGCCGTGTGCCTTCTCCGCGACGTGCATACCTCTGGAGGGATTTGGAGAAGTTTCAACAAAAACCTCCAAAACACGCTATTTATAACACCATTCATAGCACTGACGCTTCGATGTTCTCATCTATTTGCGGGAAATGGTCGACAAGGAAAACCCATCGTAATAACCGCACACTCTGTTAACAACAGATTTTCCGCAGTATATATTTCAAGCTAGTGAGGTTTCAAATCCATAAGTTGGTTGAGTGTTGGCGGTAAAAAAGGAAGATAAAAAAAAAGAAGATATAACTTCCTGATCAATTTTCACTTAGGTTGATTCAATTTTGAATAAGCTTTGCAGATATGTATTTTTATACGCCCGTTTGAAAAACGGGACGTATTATGGGAACGCCCCTGGCGGGCGGGCGGCGTCCAATTTTGTCCGGAGCATATCTCCTACATGTATGGAGGGATTTTAATGAAACTTCATAAATATGTTCACCACTATGAGGAGCAGTGTCGCGCACATGAACCAGGTCTCTAGGTCAAAGGTCAAGGTCACACTTAGAGCTCATTAAAAAATGCTTGTCCGGAGCAAAACTTCCACATGTATAGAGGGATTTCAATATTACTTGGCACAAATGTTCACCATTGTAAGGCGGAGTGTCGCGCGCAAAATTCAGGTCCTTGCGGCCAAGGTCAAGGTCACACATAGAGGTCAAAGTTCAGATAAAAATATGAAGATGTGTATATGGACCATTTAGTCATCATTTATTGAGGGATTGTAACACAAATGGTCATTATCAAGACTATGGCTGTGATACATATAATTTAGGTCAATATATACAAGGTCAAGGTCACTAAAGATGATGAAATATCCAGATTTTGTCCGGAGCATATCTCCTACACGCATGGAGGGATTTTAATAAAATTTCATAGAAATGTTCACCATTATGAGAAGCCATGTCATGCACATGAACTAGGTCTCTAGATCAAAGGTCAAGGTCACACTTAGAGCTCATTGAAAAACGCTTGTCCGGAGCAAAACTTCCATATGCATAGAGGGATTTCAATATAACTTGGCACAAATGTTCACCATTATGAGGCGGAGTGTCGCGCACAAAATTCAGGTCCCTGCAGCCAAGGTCAAGGTCACACATAGAGGTCAAAGTTTAGATAAAAATATGAAGATGTGTATAGGGACGATTTAATCATCATTTATTGAGGGATTGTAACAAAATGGCCATTATCATGACTACGGCTGTGACACATGTACTTTAGGTCAATATATGCAAGGTCAAGGTCACTAAAGATGGTGAAATATCCAGATTTTGTCTGGAGCATATCTCCTACATGTATGGAAGAATTTTTATAATACTTTATTGAAATATTCACCACCATGATATGTATTGCTCCATGCATGATCCAGGTCTCCAGGTCAAAGGTCAAGGTCACACTTAGAGCTCATTGAAAAACGCTTGTCCGGAGCAAAACTTCTACATTCATAGGGGGATTTCAATATAACTTGGCACAAATGTTCACCATTGTGAGGCTGAGTGTCGCACGCAAAATTCAGATCCCTGCGACCAAAGTCAAGGTTACACATAGAGGTCAAAGTTCAGATAAAAATATGAATATGTGTATAGGGACCATTTAGTCATCATTTATTGATGGATTGTAGCACAATTGGTAACTATCATGACTAAAGGTGTGACACATTTAATTTAGGTTAATATTTGCAAGGTCACGGTCACTGGAGATGATTAAATATCCAGATGTTGTCCGGAGCATATTTTCTACATGCATGGAGGAGTTTTAATGTTACTTTATAGAATTGTTCACCACCATGAGACGTAGTGCCCTGCACATGAACCAAGTCTCTAGGTCAAAAGTGAAGGTCACAGTTAGAGCTCATAGAAAAACGCTTGTCTGGAGCAAAACTTCTACATGCATAGAGGGATTTCAATATAATTTGGCACAAATGTTCATCATTGTGAGGCTGAGTGCCGTGCATAAAATTCAGGTCCCTGCGACCAAGGTCAAGGTCACACATCCTGTGCATATCTTCCCTACTGATTTGTTTGAAGGTTCATTTAACAACACAGTGCCAAGAATAAAAACTTGCTTGCTAGATAACACTTATCCATAATGCCCCCATCTCCATCTAAAGCTTTCGTAAACGGGCGTATTTTGTGACTATGGCACCCTTGTTTCAAGAAATATTTAGCTTTAATATTATCCGAAGCCGTCAAAGTCAGCGACGAGTAATGAAATGGGAATAATTTTCTGAAACGTGATTTTATTTGAGATTTGCTTCGGGAGAAGACAACTTTCTGTCCGTAGAGCATGAATATTAATACTCATCACAAGACAATGTCTTATTGATCTCAATTATGGTACATGTAAATATGTATAATTTTTATGTTCAATTAAAATGTTGCTTAACTTGCAGTTGTTATAATATTATCATTCAATGATATTAAAATGACATGAAGTATTTATGATGAACAGTCCTAGAATATTTTGATAAGGAACCGTCAGTAGTAAAATGGTATTATATGATCTTATAATGAACAGTCGTCATACCTGCTGGTATGTCATTTATAAATGGTTTTTAGGTTTTTCTTTAACAATCCGAATGTAGACCTCAATGAAATGTTCTGGAATATTAACAAAATGAATAGTCAACCATATTAACCATTTATATGAATGGCTGAACGATAAAAAGCGCAATGTGCATATCTTCTTATTTAACAGCACATTTTAAGCAAAAAGAAAAGAAACTATAAGTCTGAAACATTCTGTCATAGCTTCCCCATCAGTACATTCAGTGCTTTGATTACGTCCAGTGAGCAACACGTCTCAGCACCAATCAAAATATTTGTCTCGGAGAGGGTGTTGCAGTGGTTGTACTATATATAAGTTATTATTCAAAGACAAAATCCATTTTATGTATCACTACTAAGATTTAACTCAAAAGAATGATTAACTCAAAGTGATTACCAAAGTTCGCGGTATTTGGAAAGAAAACTCATGCAGCGTAGTCACGGTGTATAGCCAAAACGGACAATGTACGCCTGTTAAAAAAACGCGTTGCCGAGACATCGTTTGTTCAAGCAACGGACATCCTTCGTTCCATTCGCAGAACACGAAAGATGAGGTTATTTCATAAAGAAAGAAGTAAGTAAGAATTTGAAAAAAAGACAAATGCTACAGACCATCTGCTTTGTTCTCAAAATACATATACAATAAAGTGAGATTGTTACGATAAAACAGAAAACAATTTTTTTCTTTTGATCGAGACATTTTATTACATCTCTTTAAAAACTTCTTATTTGTCGTCTTTTGTGAGCCGAAGTCAATGTTTACCGTTGTTAAATGATAATATAATATCTCTAAATCATCTAAAAGAGAGCTGGTGTTCATTGAATGTTGATATTTTAATTTAAAACTGGCCCACCAATAACAACCGTCCTCTTTATGCTTCCCGATGGATTCGGTCAAATTTTTCAATAAAATCAAACTTAAGAAACATTTATTAAACTTTTAAGAAAGTATTCAAGTAATATTTTACATGTTCTGTGCGATAAATGACTTACAACAACAAGTATATTTCTATTGCGTTACTAACGCAGTAAGGGCTATTTATGCATATTTTGACCACATTTTTGGTAATTTACGGGGGTTGTAAGTGCCATTAAAAATGTGTTAATGGCTTCCTTTTGGTTACTTCACAATGTTAAACATTCAGATACATTTTCAAATTTTTCATGAAAATAAGAATGAATCTGGAGGCGTGTTGCTTTAAACAAAATATAAAACAATCACCGTGTAATAAGAATGCAAGAGAAACATACACAGGAGTACGCGTACATGTACGATACGGATCCATCCAAGACAATAACGCAAAAAGGAGGAAATAATCTAAGTTTATACTAATAACTACATTTGACAAAGTTTGCCTTATTGTTTTTATTGAATTTTTACATAACAATATAATTTTAGACCAATTCTTACTTTAACTGTACTTTCTAGTTATTTGACAAAAGGGATCTTTAAAATCACTTACGTGTTCTTTACGCTGTCGCAAACACATTAGTACAACTTTGTATGATAGCTTCTGGTCGCTTTTATAAACAAATGAAATGCGTTTGAAGCCTAGGTGTTATAAGGAATCCGTGTGCTATACGAATTTATTTTAGTTTGACTGTGTTGGAAGCTATAAAATCATTGAAACACTCTCGAATTCGTTCCTGGAACCAACCAGTACGTACTGAGCAATGAATGTACAGTTTCTTGCTCCAGAAAACAACGGCTTGCCCCTGACGTGGTTTGATTTTCCACGCGGCCAGCAATCTTTAGATTACTAGTCAAACGCGTCAACCACTCGACCATGCCGCCAAATTTGACACAGATTTAAATTTGTGATGCCTTTCTGATTTAGGCGCCAGTCTATCTCATGTTGCGGTGCATCAGCCAAAGTATTGAATTTGGAATATTAATGTTTTGATGTAGTGTTGTTGAGGTGAATGGTGACTTCGGCTAGTCACATTTTTTCCATGAAACTATTTTATAGAATGTAGCACTCCGGATTGGTTTCAGGCCTATTATATGGGTACTTATCCAAATCTTCCACAAATAAATGTGTATGATGACCTTTTTTTCAAATTATCTCAAATAAGATTTTAAATTGTAATGTTTTTTCCCATGAATAAACTCAATCAACCAGAGTATGCAATTTTCATATAATGTTGTTTCATTGCTTCCGAGGGATCACCCATTTCCCAGCATTTTATACTTCATCACAACATATGTTAAGTGTGTGTCAGTCATAGCTGTTAATAGTTGCCCCGTTAACTTCAATTTTGTTATATTTTTCTGGTCCTTTGGGATTAATAATAATATCTGTCATATGTTGCGGTTCGGACCGGAATATCCGTCCCGAGGGGACCCGCGTCCCGAGGGGACCCGCCCATTGGGCGGTATCGAGGCTTGCCGAGTTACCGCCCATGGGCGGGTCCCCTCGGGACGGATATTCCGATCCGAACCGAAAACATATGTCAGATATTTTTCTTGCATATTCTGCTATATTTTTTATATTTCAAATGGTTTACCCCAATATGATATATGGTCATGGAAATTAAAGTCATTTCATCCATAACTATTTTCTTACAATGGCGTATGAACTTACAACTTAAATAACAACGGCGAAATGACGTCATCCTAAGCACATATTTCCCTTCTAAAACGACGTCATTTTAACGCGGTTCATTCCTAAAGTGCGCTAAAATGACGTTGTTTGGCACGCGACCCGTCTGGCAACCCCCATGCCAGATCGTATCGATTTATTCAGGGAATAGACATATATAGAGGATATTGAATGAGTGTAAGTTCAATACTGAATTTATTGCACGAGTTGAATAAAATTATATTATGCGAGCCTCTGGCGAGCATAATATTATTTTATTCAACGAGTGCAATAAATTCAGTAATGAACTTACACGAATTTAATATTCTATTTATCACATACCGAAAATAAAGACCGTTTAAAGTGAAATAAGAGTCATTTTAAATGACGCGCCTATAGAATAACGCTTACATTCAGCGCGTCTTTACACTGTGTTTGTATAACGCTAATGACGTCACGTCAAAATATATGCACGGCCGTGCAATACCATTTTAACGGAGTCGCAAAATCGGCACGGGTGTGTGATAAACACATACAATTTTATCACAGATATCAACTTGCATATATATAAAAACACACACATAAATGCACAAAAATAATTATAAGATTAATTAATAAGTATGTTCTATGTAACCCTAGGATTGCCCATTAAGCTAAAAGCTTATTTCCAATGGGGTCCATTTTCTGTAAAATTATTACACTAACTTACATAATAATAAATGAGTTATAAAGAAGTTAAACTTAATGACAATTTTCAATAATCAAAACACATGTTTCAATTAATAAGACAAGTACATTGTACACAAACAAAATGAAATAAATTTCTTTTAAACTAAAACATATCAAGTATACACATAAACATGTTTCAAAACCTTATCATAAGTTACACATCAATTTAATAATGAATAAACATATTATTCACTTGTTTATCATTTTCGTTACTTAAAAAAAGTTTTACTTTCGTTTTTAATGTTTGGATATTGTCAATTGATCTAATGTTGTCTGGTAAAGAATTCCAGTCTTTAATGGCATTGTAGAAAAATGTATTTTTAACATAAGAATCATTTTGAGGTAAAACAAAATTAAAATTACTGGATCTTAAATTGGATATTCTACAAACCTTAAACAATTCCTTTAAATAAGAAGGGCTTTTGTTGTAATAAACTTTATGAATGTGGTTGAGTCTTAACTGTCTAACTATCATTGACATTTAATAATTTAAGATCGGACAGAACCTTATTTGTCACTGAAGTCCTAGGAGTGTAGTCTTTTATAAAGCGCACAACCTTATTTTGAGCTACTTGAAGTTTGTGCTTCAGTGACCTACTCAGTCCTTTGTACCAAGAAGATGAAGAATAATCAAAGTGACACAGCAAAAGGGCAGGACATAACTGTTTCTTTATTTCTTCCGATAAACAGTTTTTGTAACGGTATAGAAAATGTAATCTTCCATTCACCTTTGAAAGAATGCTCTTGACAATTTTATCTCCTGATAGGTAACAATCGATATTCAAACCAAGATATTTAACTTCAGACGAAGACTTTATTGTTTGATCATTACATGAAATGGAAAAATTTTGTAATTTATTAATTTTCGATTTAGAACCAAATAGCATACATTCAGTCTTGCCCAGGTGTAGAGATAATTTATTATCAACTAACCAATCTGAGCATCGTTCCAATACCTTTCCAAGTTTTTGGGCTATAATTTTTGGATCCTTATGCGAAAATAATATTGTGCTATCATCTGCATATAAAATTAACTTGCAATCAGAATCGATACTTGTTACCATGACATTAACGTAGCAGAGAAATAGAAGAGGTCCCAAAATACTGCCCTGAGGGACCCCACACGTAATAGGAATTGAGTCAGAAAAAACTTTACCAATACTTACTTTCTGATACCTACCTGACAAGTATGATTTAAACCAAGAAATAGATTTGACACCTAATATATCTAATTTATCACACAAAATATCATGATTGACGGTATCAAAAGCTTTTTGTAAGTCCATCATAACCATACCAGTGAGTAACCCTTTGGAGCTATTTGTACGGATATAGTCAAGTAGGTAAATAAGACATGTGTCAGTTGCATGAGATTTCCGAAACCCGGACTGGTGTTCGTAAATTAGATTATAAGTTCTTAAAAATGACTCAAATTGTACATACACGGCCCGTTCTAGAATCTTGGATACAATACATAAAATACTTACTGGTCTGTAATTCCCGACATCTAGCTTACTATTCTTTTTGTGTAGAGGTTTTACTTTAGCAATTTTCATATCATCTGGGACAACCCCCTCTGTTATTGAAGAATTCACAATATACATTAAGTTATAGGGATTTTTAACACATCAGCACCATCTTTAAGAAATTTTGCAGGGATACCATCTAATCCAGTGCTTTTGCTTATATTAAGCCTACATAATTCTTTATATACAAACTCCTCACTTACATGATGAAGGTGAAACTCTTTTTGTGATATGTTCCTATAAAAATTCTTAATTGTATAGGATGCCACACTATAAAAGTTCTTTGCTGCCGGGAGTTTCTGTACTAAATTAGATGCAATATTTGTAAAGAAGTTATTAAAATGACTTGCAACTCTACAAGGATCGTGATAAGTTTCACCATCAATCGACAAAACAATATTCGGACTTTCTTTTTTGGGGAGGCTATGCCGACCCAATGTTAATAACCGTCCGTTAAATCTTACTGCCGCGGTAATCAGGTCAAAAAATAGTACCTTGATTTTTTCTAAGCTGACTCATCACTCATCACAGACATTTACAATATGAAACTTTTATTTCATATCTGCGATTTGTAAGATAATAATTCTCTGAAAAATTCTTGATTTTTGTTTGTTATTTTTTCACAATCACTACTCCGTGACGTCATACTGCCGCGGTAATCAGGTTCAGGCATACGTACGTTGGTAATAAATAGTTCTGGTATGAAAACCCTTCTATATAATAACTTTATCAATATTTTTTAAACAAAAAGCATAAATGAAAATTTATAGGAAATGCTTTAATTAGGTGGCAAAATTCTTTATTATTTTTGATAACAATTTTCCAATTACTACGCAGCGACCAACTGTTTATGACGGGTCATTAACTAGAACGTTGCAACACCGTAGTCTCAATATCATGCATGTTCTTTTGTTGTTATAAACCATTAATAGTCCTTAATATTTTTTTAAAGACAAATAATGGTAAACTGTCGCTTACATCAGAGACATGGATCATGCTTGCGTGATAACTAAGGAAAACTAACTTATTAGTACACCTTAGGAGGCTGTACGCGGAAAACGCTCATAAACTGCTATATCATATAGCTGTTAGTAAATATTTTGCATACATTTAACTAAAAATTCCTAATGGTGATGAACATATAGTTTGAAAACATTATATTCTTAAACCATGTATCGCCGAAAAAAAACTATTTAACTACAAAATCCGTAAGGACCCTCTGACAAAATTTCACCACAAGATTACATTTAATATTAGCAAAAAAAAACAAGCAATACTTATATTTTCATCTTACATAATTCATTAATCAAACTTTTAACATAAAAGTATCTTTTAAAAATATGTCTGGCAATTGACAGATCCCTACTCTGATCTTTTATTTGTAAAGGAATAAATTTAAACAAGTGCTCTTTTGTTTAGGAATATTTTGTAGTGAAAGTCTTAATATATCCACTAATCTCATAATTAGAATTAGACAGGTCAGGGATTTATACAACCAGCAGTTTAGTTATCTACGCTCATTTTAATCCCAATAGAAACATTCAAATATTTGGGGTAAAAAACATGACCAAAGTACCTAGTAGTCGTTTACCCGGTGGTGATCCCATTAAACTGATCATAGATTCGAATAGAAAACACAAATAGAAACATGTGTTTCGGTACAACAAAAATCGGAAGTAAAGTGAACAGTTAAATGACAGAAATATGTGGTCAAATATGTTTTTAACAAGGAAATAATTATTTCAGAGAAAGACGCAAAGATCAGTCTTCAATCAAATGAATGACCCCGTATTGTGTAATTAGAAAGTTTATTCAATTCTAGGGCAACGAATCATAATTTGATAGTTCGTGTGTGATAAAATTTTCAATACAGATTATGAGATACATAAAAATATTAAAGAATAAGAAACTTTAAAATACAAAACATAAAAAACGCATATATATACGAATGACTTACAGTCGAGCATGGGAAATTCATCAACATACCTACGAAATTTTAATTTGAAAATGATATTTGCGCGCGCTGAAGTGATTAATGTTTATTTGAATAAATCAAATAAAAAGAACTTATATGTTTGTGTTCTAAAAAGAATTTGCGGCATAAGACGAATTTCGTTTTCATTTTACAACACTTGAAAAATTACTACAGAAAATATGTTGTTGTTTTATTGTTTTGTTTTCAACAAGAGTGTGTGTTTTAAGTTCATTCATTCTCGGCACCGGAATAACCATATGTCCGAGATTATAGCATCGGGGACGTCTTTTTCAAGCAGAATCTTCCTGGTAGCCCATTCTTCGTTCGTTAGTGGTAAAGGAGACGACAGTATTGTCAAGGCATCAAACTTCCTGACTGACGACAACAAAAACGGCATTCATTAGCGTCAAACCTCCAGAGTAAGTTACGACAGGTCAACCAATCACCTCTGGTACTTGAGATGACTTGACCTTGACCTGCCGTGTGCCTTCTCCGCGACGTGCATACCTCTGGAGGGATTTGGAGAAGTTTCAACAAAAACCTCCAAAACACGCTATTTATAATATATAACACCATTCATAGCACTGACGCTTCGATGTTCTCATCTATTTGAGGGAAATGGTCGACAAGGAAAACCCTACGTAATAACCGCACACTCTGTTAACAACAGATTTTCCGCAGTATATATTTCAAGCTAGTGAGGTTTCAAATCCATAAGTTGGTTGAGTGTTGGCGGTAAAAAAAGAAGATAAAAAAAAAGAAGATATAAACTTCCTGATCAATTTTCACTTAGGTTGATTCAATTTTGAATAAGCTTTGCAGATATGTATTTTTTTATACGCCCGTTTGAAAACGGGACGTATTATGGGAACGCCCCTGGCGGGTGGGCGGTCGGGCGGGCGGGCGGGGTTGCGGCGTCCAATTTTGTCCGGAGCATATCTCCTACATGTATGTAGGGATTTTAATGAAAAACTTCATAGAAATGTTCACCATTATGAGAAGCCATGTCACGCACATGAAACTAGGTCTCTAGGTCAAAGGTCTAAAGGTTCACACTTAGAGCTCATTGAAAAAACGCTTGTCCGGAGCAAAAACTTCCATATGCATAGAGGGATTTCAATATAACTTGGCACAAATGTTCACCATTGTGAGGCGGAGTGTCGCGCACAAAATTCAGGTCCCTGCAGCCAAGGTCAAGGTCACACATAGAGGTCAAAGTTTAGATAAAAATATGAAGATGTGTATAGGGACGATTTTAATCATCATTTATTGAGGGTTATAACACAAATGGTCATTATCATGACTACGGCTGTGACACATGTACTTTAGGTCAATATATGCAAGGTCAAGGTCACTAAAGATGGTGAAATATCCAGATTTTGTCTGGAGCATATCTCCTACATGTATGGAAAAATTTTTATAATACTTTATTGAAATATTCACCACCATGATATGTATTGCTCCATGCATGATCCAGGTCTCCAGGTCAAAGGTCAAGGTCACACTTAGAGCTCATTGAAAAATGCTTGTCCGGAGCAAAACTTTCTACATTCATAGGGGGATTTCAATATAACTTGGCACAAATGTTCACCATTGTGAGGCTGAGTGTCGCACGCAAAATTCAGATCCCTGCGACCAAAGTCAAGGTTACACATAGAGGTCAAAGTTCAGATAAAATTTGAAGATGTGTATAGGGGACCATTTAGTCATCATTTATTGATGGATTGTAGCACAAATGGTAACTATCATGACTAAAGGTGTGACACATTTAATTTAGGTTAATATTTGCAAGGTCAAGGTCACTGGAGATGATTAAATATCCCAATGTTGTCCGGAGCATATTTTCTACATGCATGGAGGAGTTTTAATGTTACTTTATAGAATTGTTCACCACCATGAGACGTAGTGCCCTGCACATGAACCAAGTCTCTAGGTCAAAAGTGAAGGTCCACAGTTAGAGCTCATAGAAAAAACGCTTGTCTGGAGCAAAACTTCTACATGCATAGAGGGATTTCAATATAATTTGGGCACAAATGTTCATCCATTGTGAGGCTGAGTGCCGTGCATAAAATTTCAGGTCCCTGCGACCAAGGTCAAGGTCACACCCCTTGCATATTTCCCCTATGTTTTGTTTAAAGGGTTTATTTAAAAACAAATTTGCCAAAAATTTAAAAACTTTTGCTAGTAAAAATTTACCCTAAGGCCCCCCTTTTCTCCATCTAAAGTTTCGAAGGGCGTTTTTTTGTGACTTGGCACCCTTTTTTCCCAAGAATTTTTAAAGTTTTAAATTATTATCCGAACCGGGTAAAGTCACGCGAGAAATTGGAAAGGGGAAATAATTTTGAAACGTGATTTTATTCGAGATTTGCTTGGGAGAAGAAATTTTCTGCCCTTTGAGCAGGGAATATTAATTCATACAAACAAGGGTTTTTGTTCTAAAATTTGGTAATGTAAAAAAGGTATTTTTTTTTATTTTTTTAATTTAAAATTTTGCTTAATTCAGTTGTTTTATCATTCAAGGATTTTTTAAAATGACAAAGTTTTATGAACAGTCAAATTTTTTGAAAAAAAAAGTCATTGAAAAATGGTATTTTTGATTAAAATTTAAAGTCGTCATCCCTGGGGGGTATGTCATTTAAAAATGGTTTTGGGTTTTTTTTTTAAAACCGGAATGTAGACCTAATAAAAGGGTTCGGGAAATTAAAAATGAATAGTAACCATTTTAAACCCCAATTTTATTAAAGGGGGGAACGAAAAATGGAAATGTGTTAAATTTTTATTTAAAGAAATTTTAAGAAAAAGAAAAAAAACTAAAAGTTAAAACATTCTTTTAAACCCCCCCATCATTTAAATTCAGTTTGATTTGTTATTGAAACCCAAGGGTTGATTTCTCCCATCAGTTTCATTGTCGTTCTTATTTATCTTAATATTTGCTCTTTGAAGTATTTCCGATTTGCCAATTTTTATATCTATCGTTGTAACTTCATTTTTGAAGTTTATTGAACAAAATTTGTTCAGAATTATTAAGACGAACTTTTTCTATACCTTGCATATGCTTTCTCTCGCCTATGTATCAGATCTAGAATATTTGAATCTATCCAAGGTTCAGTTTGATTTTTAAGTCTAATTTCCTTAAATGGAGCAATCTTATCTAATAAATCAGTGAAAATTTTCTGAAAATTATTCCATGCGTTATTAACATTTAAAGAATAAAAGCAAGAACTCCAGTCTGTTTGAGTCAACTCCGCGATTCCAATTTTCTTTAGAGTAATTTTTAAGCGATCGTATAATTAAACATATCTATGACAAATTAACTGGATTCTTAACAATCTTTCTTGTAAAAAAGTCATAAAATGATCCGCTTAACCCAAGAGGAATAAAACCAGGACTGAGACACTCGTTCTTTAAATTGCAGAGAATGGATCTATAAGATTATAACCCCGAAACTAATTCGTGTCGGCGATTTTAAATAATTTCTGAAGAATTGTTATAACTCAAATGCTGCAGGTATTCTCTGAATATAACAGATTTGTTACCGAAAAAAGGCATATATTCTATCTCCAAAGTATATATAATTTCATTTTGAGAAAAAAGTTTAGATAAATTGATTCTAGAAAACTTATTGAAAATCGGTTTTTGTTTAGGGGGTCTATTTAATGTTCCAACAATTTAATCTTTATTTCCGGGGCAAAAGTTATTCAACAAATAATTACATTCATTTGTGTTGTTTTGAAAAATCATATTTACATTAAAAAAAAATATTTTTTAATGTAAATACTACCCACTCCTTTCTATTGCGGATCATTTTTTTATACAAGTATAATTTTTGAATGTCAATTTCACCATCATACACACTAGAGTCCAACCAAGTTTCTGATATCGAAAAAAAAATTGCTTTGCATTGCCAGTTATTAAAGCTATCGTTTTCAGTTTCGGACATTTTTCGGAATTATGGATCTTACGTTTTAAATGAAAAAAATGTAGACCTTTGTTTTACTGAAGCACTTGAATACATTATCATCGGGCGCCGTCTGTGATGTTTCGTTAATAACTGTCTGTGCTGTTTTTTCATCCTAAACAAATTCGTCCCTTCGAAGAAAACGAGGTCCGAAAAGCAGAAAAACCCTCACAATGAAAAACACGACCAATTAATTGAGGAACGTTGTAATGTTGAATATAATGTCGGTTCCACCCTAGCACACTTAATGTGCCATCTAGACGCACATTGTCGCACGTAACTGATCGATGTGTCCGTGCAAATTGCCGTTTGCATGATGTGCAACGGGTTGTGGATAATGTCCTGGATTTAGCC
>NW_026858362.1:0-83027 GCF_026571515.1 Ruditapes philippinarum | reverse complement strand
CATCAAGCCCACTACTTAAAGCTATTACTGACTTTAATAATAAGTTTTCTTTAGTTTTTCATTAAGATGTGCCCTACCTACCATAGTCTATCAAGTGAGGTCAAATTACATTTTGTCTCAAACCAAACAGTAAACGAGCCTGAGCCATAAAGAATGTTCTACACTCTCATCGACATACTAAATCAAACTGATTTTACCCATTTACTTCTGTTTTAAATACTTCTTAGAGACTTGCTGTTCCAGAATGTCTACATATTTCTGTTTATTTCTGAGATTTGATTTATTATAACGTCTTTTCATTTAATACAATGCCTTTAAGATATCATATGTTTTCAGGGATGTTTTACTTAATAGAACTGCACAGATATTTCATGTTTATATTACTGGATGTTTTCTATAGACCCACAGGGAATTCATTAATCGACTATGTCTGTTGACATCAGCTTGGTGCAATGACATAAAGTAAATGCATACTCCCAGATTGTACATTGTAGAAGACAGTTTTTACGTACCATTGTTTCTGTTATCGTAAAGTTTTTTGTCTCAACATTCAAGCTTTTTTATTAATAGAATTACATTATGCCATTATACCTTGCTACTGTATAAAACAATTCATAGTTATATAAGCTCACTTAAAAAGTATTTAGCTAGAGGCGTGTTGGTAGATCGCACTTACCAGAACCGGGCCTGACACATTTTAAATTTTAGAATTGTAGGGCGTTTTCTTTGGATTTCGTTTGTCTCTATCTTAAATTGTCATTTTGAACATCCAAGTTTAAATTGCGTTTCCGTTGCAAAAGTCATAAAATATAACAACATAACATTATTCCACAATTGTTTTCAATCTTACATTCTAAAATTGCATTGATAACCATATATCCTACAAAAACCACATAAATTGCCCCGCATATTCTCTAGGATTAAAACTGCAACATTTAAATGATACAAAGGAAGTCTTGTGTTTGTGAGACAGTTTTTATATTTTACTCTTAATATTTGTCGTTAGCAGTTATTGGTCAAACATCGTCATAAAAAACAAATCCCAGCAATACAAAGCTTATTCCTCTCTCAACTTACCAGCAAACTAACGAGCAGTATTTTACAATTTCTGCTCATTAAGTTATTATAAAAGTATTTAAATTGCAGTTCATTATTGAAACCGCGATGTCAAATGTTACGTTGTTGATGCTTTATTAAGTCAAAAGTAAAACATTGAGGAGTGTAAAAAACTTTTCTTTTTCATTTACTTGTTAATTTAGTTATGTTTAAGTATATCATATCTATAATGCTATTGCAAAACCAAGAGTAATTAAACAGCAGAAAAGTAAAAAATAAAATAAAATTATAAAATACTCTAGATATTAAATCTTAATGCACTTTTGATTAAAGAGCATTTATTAATCATAAAATATTTTTTCAAAAGTTTTGCCTTATCTGTTACCTGTTTCCATGACAACAAATATTTAAAACATTTTTATGAATTATCATTAACGACGTCGCTATGAATCGCATGGCAATTATTGGATTTTATTGTATCGGTATTAGTATAACATGAATTTCATTATTTGAAACAGTTGCCTTTTAAATATTCCAATATATCGTGTAGCTATGGGAAACAAAAGAACTTAGCGTTGGGCAGTATATACTGATCGAAATTTATACAAAACAAACAATTAATAATAATCTATTGGAAATTAGTCCCCTAAAAATTAACCTTTTTTTCTTCATCCTATATTTGCCGTCAATCCACATGTCATCCATCGCTGGGGTTTGAATTTCAAACTTTACTTTATGAAGAGCTATTGAGGAAAAATGTTTTTATATAAGAAAAAACAGAATCCTCTTTCTCCAAGTCAATTTATATTATTACCAATTTGCATACAAAATGTAAAGATTAGCGTCTTTAAGATAAGTGATCTCTCGGTTCAAAAACTCTCGACAAATATGAATTGCAAGTGCTTTCTTAGCAAGAACTTCAATTAGAGACAGGTATATTATGTGCATCATTTGTTATTCGTTGTCAAGTGTAGAACTGTACCACATCTAAAATATATTACAAATGTTATATGGAAATGCCACATTCCTAAAACAAAACATTTTTCAAAGATGTACCATGTGAAATCTGCTCATTTTCTTTTATTATGCCTTGAAAATAATTAATTCAATAGAGAGACTATTTGCGTAATACAAACGTCCATGCATTGGCATAAAAAAGAACATGCAATTTTTTTGCAATAGTATGTGACTTAAGTAAAGATAATGTTAATGCCTTTCAGTAAAAGTTATACATTTTGTTTAGCAGGCAACATAATTATACACTGTTAATTTTTATTAACCTGTATGTATGGTGTTTTCTGCAATTTCTCTTTACTGCACGTTAAAAGGACTACTTATTTGTCGATTTAAACTGAAGATGATTCTTAAGATAATATCAAATGACATAAAATTCAATTCAATTGATGTCAGGTATTGCAATTTCGTTAATGAATATTGTGTAATAATGTTTAAAACGCAGTTGTTGCCAAGGGAACGCAAAACAGATAAGGAATAAAAACATTTAAGTTGATAAATGATTCATCTTAAACATGCATTACTTATTTTGTGATAATGTTTTAAAGTCTAACTTTTAATGCAACCTAGATTCATGATAAGAAATAAAAACTATCCTAATGACTCCATTTTATCGCAGCTCATTAAAATAACGAAGACCTCGCAAACCGATTTGAATTTTGTTAACAACGTGATGTAAAGTCTTTCTGTAGTTTACATTTTTTAATGTCGTCCTAGCAGGTTTAATTTTGCTACCTGCCATTTTTGCCTATTACTGCTGATTAAAGATATGTCAAACAGTGAAAAGAGCAACAAAAAAATGCATTTGCTTTTCAATGTAGGAACATTTTCATTACTTTTGAATACTAGTATACGAATGATTTATGGCAAAGCGAGGATCAACAAACTTGTGTATAAATGACTTTGGTGTTTTAGGAATAGGGACGAGTACTAAAACGCAATAAAATTAGTGTAGTGCTGGAAGACCAGTTTGTGTAAGGTCGGAGGAAGAATATCTCATTTTTTTCTGACGCGTTTCAAAAAGACCGTCAAATATTAAGCAATGGCATATAATTGAGTTATTAAACTGTTTAATCTAGAAAGATGAAATTAAAGTTAATCGTGTGAGAGCCGGATGTGTTTTGTGTTAAGTTAAATATGAGGAAATGGCTGCCCAGGAACAATAGTTCCAGCAACATGTTTGTCGCAGGAGACCGAGGAAGGGTGACCGCTTAAATAGCTTCTATAAAGCCTGTTTTCTTTTACATTTTTATGACCTCAGTCCGATTAGGGTGAACAACGGAAATGTGACTTAGAGACTCCTGGTTCGATACTAGGGCGATGAAAATGATTATCTTGACAACATATCTCCGCAAGTATATGACCTTAAAATGTTTACATTGGCATAAGAACCAAAGAAAGAAACAAACCAATACGGTACTGTTAAGTGCAAACTACCGTCCACGCCCCCCTAGCACCGGCTCAAGCAGAATTCAATATTTTCTACGAACTGGCACAATTTTGAATTTTGAAACATCCGCAGATGTAAAGTTACCTGTTATGGTTTTCTCTCTTACTTTTTAGGATTTTTTTTCTAGAGATACCATGATAAAAGTCATGTGTAAAAAATAACGATCCCATGAATAACGAAACAACAGCAAATTGTTTGATTAACGTGATACCAAACTGATAAAATTAATTCGATTTGCATGATAAACATTTCCACTGAAAAAAACAACAATTCAACTCATTTTACAACGTAAATTGAGTTTGTCTGCGATAATTTGTCACACGGTATTATAAAATCGTGCTCTCAGTGTCATTGAATCAATCACCAAGTCTGCTTGTCTGAAAGTGTAAATGATTACATGCCTTATTACATTTTGTTATGGAACATTGTTAAATTGGTGCAGTAACGTGTTAACCCCTATCAAAACCATGACAGTTAGCCGGTTTTTGCACTAAGATGACACTATACAAAACAAAGGCTTATTTACAGTTATTGTATTTTTCATTTTCAACGGATATGAAAATATTGTCAAGTTTAGCCAAATTTGTAGAAATATTAAACATAATGTATTTTTAAATTAATCAACATATAAAAATGAACCTTAGAATGTTGACGAATAGTGGTACAAATTTTGGCCATAAAATACTAATAAAAATAATAATACAGCTACGAAATCCTATTTTAGTAAGAAGCTATCAGACTGTCAGTCTCCCGGTATTGTTGTTTATGTCTAGTCCTTCTGACTCAATGATTATTTGAGCCGCGCCATGACAAAACCAACATAATGTGTTTGCGACCAGCATGGATCGAGACCAGCTCAGATCAGGATCAATGCTGTTCGCAATCAGTTTCCCTACTTGTAATAGGGTTTGTAAGCGAACAGCATGGATCCTGATCAGACTGCGCGGATGCGCAGGCTGGTCTGGATTCATGCTGGTCGCAAACCCATTATGTTTGTTTTGTCGTGACGCGGCTCATATTTTGAAGAATAGAATCGTATAAGTCGATGCTATGCAGGGTGCTATCCAAGGGTGTTGAGGGATATTGTTATATTATGTATTTAGAACACTTTAGAGATTTTGCATTTTTACTTGTAACAGCAGATGCTATGTGTAGTGTGACAACTGAAATATTGTGACCCTGTACTTCATTTCAGTGCTTGTAATTCTGGATTATGTATTCAAATGTCTTCAGTACTGTTTAAGCCGATGTTAGAAGGACAGTGTTGGAGATGTTGCAATAGCATTACTTCTCATCAAACTCGAGTTTGCAATGTACACTTTCTGGATATATTTCAGGTACTCTGTAGGGATTAGCCCATTTCTAGATTGCTTAGCAGTATTCAAATAACAGCAGAAGGGCCATACAAATATCATGACCGAAGTTGGGTAATTTAACTTATCTTGCATGTTTATATTGCTAATTGATTCAAATATCATAGGAAATTACCCTAAAGTATGCAAAACATTTAATTAAGTAACACTTTATTGCTCAGTTTTAATGATTTTTTGTTTGAACACCGAACAAACACGTGCACATGAACTTTGTAAGTACCCAATAAGTATAGAATAAACTTTATCTTTAAAAAAATAATATATTGAGGGAGTGGTTATGAGAAATCAATTGATTTTTTTTCGATAAATCAAAGTATTATTAGAGGATATTGAATGAGTGTAATTTAATACTAAATTTATTGAACGAGTTAAATAAAATCATATTATGAGAGCCTCTAGCGAGCATAATATTGTTTTATTCAACGAGTTAAATAAATTTTGTATTAAATCTACACGAATAGAATATTCTATATATCACATATATAAAATAAGAACAGTAAACTGTTAAAATGAGTAATTTTTTAATGACGCGCCTATAGTGCAACGCTAACATTGGCGCGCTTTAACGCTATTTTTATATATAGCGCAAATGACGTCACGTCAAAGTGTTATTACACTAGTGTAATATCGTTTTTGTCAAGTTTAGCCAAATTTGTAGAAATATTAAACATAATGTATTTTTAAATTAATCAACATATAAAAATGAACCTTAGAATGTTGACGAATAGTGGTACAAATTTTGGCCATAAAATACTAATAAAAATAATAATACAGCTACGAAATCCTATTTTAGTAAGAAGCTATCAGACTGTCAGTCTCCCGGTATTGTTGTTTATGTCTAGTCCTTCTGACTCAATGATTATTTGAGCCGCGCCATGACAAAACCAACATAATGTGTTTGCGACCAGCATGGATCGAGACCAGCTCAGATCAGGATCAATGCTGTTCGCAATCAGTTTCCCTACTTGTAATAGGGTTTGTAAGCGAACAGCATGGATCCTGATCAGACTGCGCGGATGCGCAGGCTGGTCTGGATCCATGCTGGTCGCAAACATTTTTTGTTGGTTTTGTCGTGACGCGGCTCATATTTTGAAGAATGGAATCGTATATGTCGATGCTATGCATTATGTAAAATGTGATTTTCAGAAGATACCCATATGATGATAAGTGTCTGTTGTATTTAGAATATAAAAGGCGAATATATACCCGTGTTCGTTATTACATACATTCACAAGTTTGATAATGAGAAACAACAAAAAGTTCCAAGGGTGTTTTTAGGGATATTTTTTATTTATGTATTTAGTACACTTTAGAGACTTTGCATTTTTACCTGTAACAGCAGGTGCTATGTGTAGTGTGACAACTGAAATGTTGTGACCCTGTACTTCATTTCAGTGCTTGTTATTCTGGATTATTTATTCAAATATCTTCAGTGTTAAAGATTAAATACTGCTTAAGCCGATGTTAGAGGGACAGTGTTGGAAATGTTGCAATAGCATTACTTCTCATCAAACTCGAGTTTGCAATGTACACTTTCTTGATTGGATATATTTCAAATACCCTGTAGGGATAAGCCCAATTCTAGATTGCTTAGCAGTATTCAAATAATAGCGAAAGGACCATACAAATATTGTGACCGAAGTTGTGTCATTCAACTAATTTGCATGTTTATATTGCTAATTGATGCAAATATCGTATGAAATTACACTATAGTATGCAAAACATTTAATTTAATTACACTGTATTGCTCACTTTTAATGATTTTTTTGTTTGAACACCGAACAAACACATGAACTTTGCAAGTACCAAATAAGTATAGAATAAACTTAATCTTTAAAAAATTAATATATGGAGGGAGTGGTTATAAGAAATCAAATGATTTTTTTTCTCAATAAATCAAATTATTATCAAAATTATTCACATCAGCATATGACATACTTATATGATAACATTATATAAATATCTGAGTATATATATATAGATTTGATTAAAATATCTAAAAAATTCTAATCTCTAATACGCGTCGTCTTTCTCTTTTAAATTGCAATTGGTTTGTTTGAAACAAACAGCATGTATATGCTAATTTTGGGGAACACTAACTAGATGAGATAGTACCTATTACCAGCACATAGTATTTAAATTGATTATACTAATTATAAACAGTTACAAATGAACTTCTATATAATCTCCATTATTGCATCAAATATTTTTCCTAAGCAGTCATCAGATCAGTGTTGAGGTCATATGAAATTATAACACATTTTTATTAAAATGCAAAAAATATGGTGGTTTGGTGGTATGGGATAAATTGTATGAATCTCATATTCTAACGATGATGTACGGCCTTAATAATGTTTTGTTGACTTCCCAGAAAAAACAAAGTCTGATATAACCATATAGGTACCTTCGTGCATTAATCCTTATTTGATTATCAAACGCTATTCAATCCAGTAACAATAGAACAACAACGAGACTCTATGTCAGGAAGATGATTTTTGAATTAAAGTCTTATTTCAATTCACTATAATGCATGTTATGCATTATACAAATTTGCATGCAAATCGTAATATATTAAGTAAAAGTTTTTTGTTTTTTATGCAGATTTGATTGACCCTCACATTTCAATACATGGTCGATTTCAAGTCTCAACAAAGTACACTCATTCTTTGTAAGTAAGTAGAGATATAGTATTTATATAGTTCGTCTGTCAGTAAAGCCCGTGTTCATGTCGCTTTTTATGTGCTTCTGTTAGGTTTACCTCAGAAAGTGTGACGCCTGAATCCCTTGCATAACACATTTCATATTTGCGAACCACAGATTTCATTTAAGCTTAATTATTTTAAAATGCAACATATTGAATTGTAATTTATAGCATAGGGAATTTCATCTCGAACATTAATGAATGAATTTTGCCACTCAGATTAATGTATTTGATTTTTTAGCACAATATATTTCATGTGAATCAAACTCACACAAATGTATAGTTTCCATATATTCAAAGATTGGGATAAAGCTTCATACGTTCACAAGAATTGACAGTACAATAGAAACATCTCTTAACAAAATTGACATAGACAATATAATTATCCAATAACAAACATTTGACATATTGTATGCCCATTTTTTTCCTAATCTTTCATCCATAACACTGCAAATTGCTTATAGTCAAACATCATTCAATTAGGTACAAAAAGTGACGTATTTTAGCATGTCTATGCTGTTAATTGTTTTAAGCAAACAATATATTCGGGTTATATTCAACATTTCATTCCTATGATCTCGTTTGCAAATTTCTTAGGGTGAACACCCGTAATGACAATTAAGTAAAACAATGCTGACAACCTCAGATGAAGTACATATATTAACCTTACTGACTTTTTTGTATTAAAGTTTAACGCCAGATATAATCGTGCTTAAAGCGGTACGCCTCCAGATGAGCACAAATATTTCAAGAAATTAATCTTTAGAAAAAAATGTATTAAGAATTTAAGAAAAGTAAAAAGATTCAATATTTAATCAATTTATTTACATGTTATGTGCGATTAATGACTGATTTTGCAGCATGAATCACTATATTTCTACTGAGTTACTAACGCAGTAAGAGGTATTTATATATATATTGACTTCTTTTTGTAATGTACGTGGATTATATGTGCCGTTTACAATGTGCAAATTACCTTTTTTGTTCATTTCACAATATTTTACTTTTAAATACATTTTCAAAATTTTCAGGAAAATTAGCATGAATCTGGAGGCATGCTGCTTTAAGACATTCAATGGTTTTCAATACAGTTAAACATTGATTACAGTGACCTAGGGTAGATATATTAAATCATATCCACTAGCCACATATTTAATGCGACTACTGGTGCAATGTCAAATCAATGCTAATTCAAGCATAACCTGTATATTTGGGCATGTAATAATGTTGAATGGAAGATACTGATAAATGAACATAGACATAAAGTTTATAATTTGATAAAAGAACATTTATTACAGCTATATATAAATGCGAGGGAGTGTAATTGCGTAACCATTATCCATATCAAGTAAAATAAATCATTTAAAGGGTCATACATTTTAGTACAACTTGCTTCAGGAAAGTTGGCATGAGTCAAAAAAGAAATGTATTTTCTTTAATCAGTTCCAATATAGAATGGTGTTGAACGTTATATAAACCTTATCTCTTGAAATAGAATTTTAAGCGGATATGTATCAGACTGTATAGGCATAATATGAAATAATAACGGCTTGTGACATGTAATGGATTTGAGGCAATTCAGAAAGTTTTAAGCCAAGAAGTTAAAATATGTTTTATTTTTATTTTAGTCCATTGTTTTAAAATTGATCAACACACTAATATATATTTTGCAAACTGATTGTATATTAAAATTGATTTGCTCTTTGTTATGCTTGAAACAAAAGGTGTCCTCATTTTGGGAAACAAAAGTTATCCATGACAATATCAAGTAGCGATCAATTGAGTTTTGAAACTGTTTTCATTTTGTTTAAGCGCGTTCACTTTTTATTTATCAGAAACTTGCATGGAAAACGCAGAAACCAAAGGCAAATTAATATTAGGTGTAACAAAAAATAAAATAGCGTAAAATAGAACTAATTATATACATGTTCCGCAAAAACTTCATTTTGTATGGCATTTTTCATGTGATTGATCATTCTACGGTTCAAATATTCCATATTCTGTTAGAAGAATTCATCTATGACAGACAGTGGTAGACAGTAATATCCAGGAGACGAAAGTATCTATAACATGCATTATTATTTTATGTATTGCAGACAAGGCCAGTGTTGCAACATAATTACGCAGCATTCACGTTTTGTGATTTATTGTGGTATGTCACGGTATGTGTGTTTAATTATTGATGCAATAGATGAGATTCGCTCAATAAAAGTTCATGATGTACCAAGCGGAAAAGCTGCCATAGTATTGCAAAAGAATCGTTGTAGTCGACCAATAAGGCAAACATTGGAAATATTGAAGTCTCACTTGGGCCAGTTTATGGATGGAAGTGTTAAAGCGAAGCTCAAACCTTATGGGGGAAGGTGTTAAAAAAGACTTCAGATAAAATGGCAACATAAAAAGTACTAAATATTTCTGTTTATAAGCAATATTTTATTAGAAATACTGGACTACCCAACGAGAACAAAAAATGAAATTGGAAGAACTTAAATTCCAAAAACAATGTAATGTCATGGTAAACGTTTACCAAGGATCGGAAATATAACATCTTTAATTGCACGATAACCACATTCAAGCAAAAAAGAGACTCTCGACGTAAATAAATTACATCCCGACATAGCATATCATTTCACAACAGTTGTTACATTACAATTGTTTGTTGTAATAGTTCTCACTTTGCGTGCGCTTTTATTTATTTTTATTTACTGTGGTTAATTTATACTTCATTTATATTTTACGTAGTTAATTAGACAAACGGCAGATCGGGTTAATATTTTTATCATTCAATCAAAAAATCTTAGTTTTTTTTTACGATGAATGTATATTTGAACTGATGGTCCAGAACGAAGAAAAGAACTTTATACACAAACGACATCTAAACGCAAAAGTAAAATGTATTTCCCTGTAATTTGATTTTGTACCTTTCTCAACAATAATTGACTCAACACGTCAATCAGTATCTTTATATGCCTCAGTTTCCTTCACAGAATACGAAAGACTAAAAGTTTATTTTGCATACAAATAAATCTCCATTGGATATTATAAAGTGTTGTTACTTCTTTGTGGGAGGTACTTTTATTTTTTTTTGCCATGGTACATTCATTTTAAACAAAAAATGTCTAAGTTAAGGTTATGAAAATAGTTATCCTGGTTTTAATTATTTCTGTTATGTCATGTTGTATATAAAATCTGAGATATTAAAATTATTCAATTGCCAAAAAGAGACTTTTTCTTAACTAATATAGTTAACATAACATTTAGTACTTAATTACAATTATTTTCGATTTTCCTGTTGTTCCTAAATTCCGAAAATGAATAGGAAAAATCGAATGATCCTGAAAGTCAATTTACAGACACCTGTTTAGTGTGTATACTTGTGACAATGATGAACATATTTTTGTATCTACAAATATAGAAATAAAAGAAATATTAAACTTATGAGAAAAGTTTTTATTTAAATCATACATTTGTTTACTTCATGATGTTTCTCAAACTTAATTTGTAAATTCCACGGCTATTTTCAGATAAAAAATATTTGTTTTAAACATATTATTCGATACATTTACATTTTGCATAATGAACAATATTTGCACAATACATTTTAAAATTGAGCAGAAAGCTAGTTTCCTTTCCAAAAAAGATTCTAGTATATTGTCATTCTCACACTTGGGGGTCATTTTTATCTGCAATATCTTCATTACTTTATTACATCCACACTTTAGACAATAATGAAAATCTGAAGAGACTGATAGTCTTAGAATTAAAAAAAATATTTGTCTAAAATCTTTCCTTCAGTTTATAATAGGAAGAATAACGTTCCTAGTAATTGACTGTAGTGTGTTGTAAACAACGATCTTTTTCCAGGAAAGGAGCACAATCCAATTAATTTAAATGCGGGGGAGTGCTATAACACACGGAGTTTCATCTTGTAAACTTAACATTTAAAGTAGCTGCCGCATTGAATTATCTTGATAAATGAAGAAATGTACATCAACGTTTAATTTGAAAACACTATATTCATGTACTGAAAGGTAGAGAATATATTTTTCTCTTATTGAATGTTATATATCAACTGAGTAGTGAGAAAGAATGAAATAGTTTCAATTGATCTAACTTTAATGTGTATTATATAGCAATTTCGCGAAAAAATATTCTTATCTATTACATGCTTTTCGGTGGTTTATAGAAGTATATCAGTGGAATAAAGAACTGATATTTCACGGTTTGAAACAAAGAAATTATCAATTAGATATTTTTCACTGTTTTGAATTTAAGCCCGTAAAGTTGTTTCAGTGAAATACAAGCGTGCACAGAACTGGAAACCGTCTAAATGACGAGACGTCGGGAATGCATATTATAAAAAGAAAATTTGTTTTGTTTAGTGTAATATCGAAATATTTTTCACCTCGTGAACACCAAAACTTCATATTTCACTCGTGGCTGCGCCACTCGTAAAATATACCTCTTGGTGCTCTCGCGGTGAAATATATCCCTATCCTACACTGAACTAAACAAATATCCTCTACATATTATGTGTAGATGGAAAACCAATACTCAACTTATTTCATAAATGCACGAAGGATATGACGTCAGACGTTCAACGGCTATGCGACCTATACGATAATATGCCCCTAGAAACAAAATGTAAAAACAAATCTTAATGTAAACTTTACGAATATTTAAAATTTATATCTTCTAAAAAAACACGACGGAGAAATTAACAAATTCAAAATTATTATTTTAATTAGCAGAAATATTTACTGTCGCTGAATAATATCCGATATTTCCAATGGAATAAATAATCATATGTATAGGAGTAGGAGTAATGGATCAGCATATAATTTAACACAGTGAGAAAGTGCGTGAATCGAATGTGACTTATGTGAATTTCCTTTTCACTTATGAGGTGCTTACAATATAAAAATATATGCATATGTTCGGAATAATACAAAACTAAATAAAACAGATAAATAATAAACAGGTAAAACCTGGCTTTCATAAATTCTCTGTTATAAAAAAAATAATGAGAATGCGTGATGTTCAATTCGTGAATTAAAATTAATAAGTCATAATGCTGAATTCGCAAAGTCGTAAAGTTATATTCATGATCAAATCATGAATTCGTAATGCTAAAATCGTTAATCAGTAAAGTTAAAGTCGTAAATTCGTAAAGTTGAACAATGTGTTAAACTCGCAGATTCGCAAAATTTACATCGTGATAAAATTAAAGTATTGATCTCTCTAAATTATGTAAATTGGAATGTAAGGCTTCCTTTCTGTGCGATTTCAAAGGAATTGACACACACACACATATATATATATATATAAATAAAACAACTACAAAACAACACTATATTTTAGATTCATGTAATAGTTAAACATTTCAGGTTTTTTTCTGAAAGGCTGGTAAAATCAGGACTAATAAACCCTCGCTCACATTGGAAAGTCAATAATTGTCAAACCAACTTTAAATATGCGTAACCTATCATCAAAATACTGATTTTATGTTTCAATCTGCATGCATTGTTACTCAGAATTCATATAATGTGCATACACTTTGCATTAAATTTTTCAGACTGTTTTATTGAACAATTTCCGTCACATTTTAAAAAAAATTCTGGCAAAACAAGACCATTAAGAATCATACGCTTGCCTTTTAGTTTTTTTATATCTAATTGAGTAACCCTAATTCAATAAATGAAGGCTATACATGGGGAAGAATGGAATGATAACAATATCATTTTATTTCGTTCATAAACTTTGACAGTGATGTAAACATAATTTATTAAAAATGACAGCACAAACGTTAATCAACTAATATGTGATATATTACATGACAAACCTTCCCTCATTTCCTATCAATTGCCTTTTCAACAACACAAATAATTGGTTATAGGTAACCTCCAATTATTCATTTGCTGAAAATGATATATATTGTTCTACGTCTGTTTGCATGGTTGTTTGTAAGGAGCACTATAGTTTCTTGTTAACGTATTTCGATTCAGTTCATGATCAGTCATTGATTAACTATCTGTTGGTTTTTCTTGATCTGTATTTATTATATTGCATTCGTTTAAACATTGTATTCTTTCTAATAATTCTATAATCAAATATTAATTGTAGTCGTAAGATGACATATCAAGACGAACCAAAACTGTTCGCAGTATGATTTTTTACACTACCAACTTTCAATTGATTGCAACCACCCACCTGCTTACATTTAAATATTAGCCGAAATAGGCAGACATTTAGTTAGAAATGGTCCCAAATCATTCAATTGAAAACATGCAATTGCATTTGATTGGTGTATAATGCTGTCATTATTTGTTATCTTCAATAATATGATTTCGACTTCATTATTAAAATTCAAGTACAAGAAGATTACGAGATTTTGCTTACTTAAAGATATATTATGCTAAAATTTGATATTTGAAAAATAACTGATAATTACTATACAGTAATCACAGAATGATAACATAGTGACATTTAAAAACTAGCAGTAATGATAAGAATAGACCAAATTAGTTTGACAAATTATAGGGAGTACAGCTCCCAAACATATACATCACTCATTCAAATAAGTCGTACTCAGGAAGAATTTACTAGACATTATTTAAGTTCTGCAAGAAAACAAAATCTACCTAAAGATGAGCATAGCTTGATACAAACTAAATACACTTTATCAATTTGCCTTCAAAAGATTTACATCATTAAATGAATATATTCAATTTAAATAATAAAACAAAATTCTCTTAAGATTGACGGATAATGAGTATTACTTAGTTTACAGCACGCAAGATGCATATCACCTGGAAAATAGTAATGCATTAGAAATACATTTTGATAAATGCAACAAAATGTAAACAAAATGATAATTTGACATCCATACAAACTATTAAATTACTATAACAATACTAATAGTCAAAAATGCTAATTGGATTTAAAACAATTGTGGAATAATGTTATTATACGAGTACTTTATGACTTTCGTCGACACACACGCAATTTAAACTTGGATGTGCAAAATGACACAAGATACAAACGAAATCCAAAGAAAACGCCCTAAAACTGTTAAATTCAAAATGTGCCAGGCCCGGTTCTGGTAAGTGCGACCTACCTCCACGCACATAGCTTTATACTTTTTAAGTGTTCTTTTTATAACAATGACTTGTTTTATACAGTAGCAAGGTACAATAGCAAAATGTAATTCTATTTATATAAAACATGTAAAAAGCGTGAATTTTGAGACAAAAGACTGTACGACAACAAGGGTACGTAACAAAACTGTCTACAACAATATACAAACCACGAGTATTCATTTTCTATGTCATTGCACCAAGTTTTCGTCAACAAACATAGTCGATTAATAAATTCCCTATGGGACTATAGAAAACATACAGTAATATTAACATGAAATATCTGTGCAGTTCTATTAAGTAAAATATCCCTGAAAACATATGGCAACTTAAAGACATTGTATAAAATGAAAAGACGTTAAGATAAATCAAATTTCAGAAATAAACAGAACTATGTAGACATTCTGGAACAGCAAGTCTCTAAGAAGTATTTAAAACAGAAGTAAATGGGTAAAATCATTTTGTTATAGTCTGTTGGTGAGAATGTAGAACATTTTTTATGGCTCAGACTCGTTTATCGTTTGCTTTAAGACAAAATGCAAATTTACTTCACATGATAGTCTATGGTAGGTAAATGATAGCACTATCTTAATGAAAAACTAAAGAAAACTTATTATTAAAATCAGTAATACCTTTAGTAGTGATTGACGTTGCATAAGAAAATATGATTTTTGTTACAAATTATAAACCGAATCTTCAATTTAAAAATAAAATTTCTTTGCTTTATAGTTATTTGTAATTAAATCATTGCCTAAGATGGGTCTGCATGTGCTGTGGGGAGGTATCTGACTCCCTCGGTACTGGACCTTGGTGTAGCAGTACTCATGCTATCCAGGTACGTTAGGTTCAATATTCTTTTAGTCTGATGTCGCTGTATTCATTCTTTTATCAATCGTTCATATATTTTCTGTTGTAAAGTATGACAACAAAACAATGAAAATCATCAATATGCATTTAAAGTAGCTTTTAATATTTATTTATGAGTTTATGTTAAAAGGCACATTATTTCTTACACATTTATATATTGAAGACAATTTTAATGTATGACAATAATATTGTAAAGTGAGTTTTAAGGATCTTTAAGTTATATTGTATTAATATGTAAAAATAATTCCATAATTTATACTTTTAATTAGTTAATGCAAAATATTTTTAATGTTCATAATCCTGTTCATTTATATTGTTTTAGACATATATGATTGATGTAAAGCGCCTTTGAACATTTTAATGAAAAGGGCGCTATATAAATGTGGTATTTATTATATTATATTATTATTATTAAGATATATTTTTACTTTTTCAATCAACATATTTTTAGTTTGAAAACAAAATATATATTGTTTTTCATTATTTACAAATACCAAACCAAATTTACAATTTTCAAAACTTAAAATTCGTAGCTCGTTTAAATTGTTATCTAAGAGACTGTTTTTGATGTACTTTTACTTTGTTTCCTCAGCAAGTTAATTAGTCAGAAGACAAAAGATAAATTGTTCTTCATCACTAACTGTGTAATTATGTGATCATTTTAATTTGTTTGCAAGAGAAACGCATAATCTTATTTGTTTTGCGTGGGTGTAGTATTACGAACAATGTTTCCTTTTAGTATCTCGCAAATTTGTTGAAGTCGTTTCACACTTACAAGTAGTTGCCAATATTAGCAGGCGACATTTGAGCAAACTACAATTTTCGAAGCATACATATACAGAAGCTGCCACATCGAATTACCCCCCGTTAATACAGAACTGAACATTTACCATTTAATTGAAAACTTTATTGCAGTGCAAAGGAAGTAAATGCACACAAAGTCTCCGTGTTTTCTGTGAAAAGTGATTAACTGTACGATTTCTCTTTGCGGCTTTCCTGAAAATAGACAGAAACGTAATTTGTGTTGCAAAATAAACAAAATAATAAACTTCCGCATTTAGAAATACGATGTTAAAGAAACGTAATTTTCCATAAATTTTTAACAGTATAAAATCATTTTGCCATCTAGAACATATTGTAAGGTGGTTTGCTGTACATGCAATAAAAAAAGTGTTAGCTCGTACCCATTAATCTGTAATTGCTTAGACATTATGTATTAAACACTAGAATTATAAATAAATGATAGGGTTGGTAGGAACGTGTTTGTGTTGCCATGGATAATTATGTTATGTAGTGATCGTTGTTATTATTGGATATATATGCTGTCAAAATATCACAATGTTTTTCCTCATTGGCAGTAAGAAAAACATAGTTGTGATGTTTGTGTTGCCATCTATATTAACCAAATTGCTGCAAAGAGTACCGTAAAATACAATCGTTAGTATTTGTAATACAAAGATCGATGTGCATTTTCTAAATAAATGTCAAATAACGTAAAGTTTTGCATCATCCAAATGTTCCGAATTTCTCTCTTATCTTTTAAGACTTATTTTTTCCAGAGTAAACAGGATTAAATACGTGTGTATAAAATAACGAGTCCATGAATACAGTTACAACAGCCAATTTGTAATTTAATGTGATATGCCACATAACTGAACAAAACTGATAAAATAAATTCGCTTCGTACGATAAACATTTCCGCTGAAAACAACAATTCAATGTTTTTACAACGTAAATTAAGTTGTCGGCGATAATTTGTCACACGGTTATATAAAATCGTGCTTCCAATGTCATTAAATCAATCACGTAGCCTGCTAGTCTGAAAGGGTACATGATTACATGCAAAATAACATTTGTTATGGAATATTGTTACATTGGCGCAGTTACGGGTTAACTCCTATTCAGTTCAATAGAAGTTAGACGGTTACTGTACTAAGGTGAGGATTTACAAAACGAACGGCAATTAACAGTTAGTGTATGTATTATTTCCAACGGAGATAAAAATATTCTCAAGTCTAAAAAAAAGTATGTATTTCAACCTAAGAGTATTAAGGAATGGTAGTGTGATGGCAATTTAAGCCATACAATACTAATGAAAATAATAACTGAGTGACAAAGTATAACTTGCCTTTCTATAGAAGGCAAAAAAAGTAAACACGTAAATGAATATGGCTAAAAAAGCTGCCTTAAGACAATAGCAAAAGTACTGGATGGTTCAGTCTTTTGGGGGCTATTAGGGAACTCGAGTATCAGACACCTAAAAGAAGTTCATATGTTATTATTTGGAAGAACAGTACTGAATATTTTATGATTGAAATTCATTTAAACGTGCAGTATTTATCATTGTAGATGATAACAAAACAAAAAAAGTATTATTACATTAATTATTAGCTGTATAAAAGTAATCTTTTTAATCTTTCGGTTTATTAAAGTATAAGCCTATTCGTTACTGTAGTATATGTGATTATAGAACTTACAGTTGTAGTTATAACTGTTTTAAAGTATTTTACATGTATTGCGTCATCTGAAATAGTCTAATAAAGTCATTATTGTTCTCATCAATTCATCAGACCACTTTTAATATAATTGTATTTCTTCAAGTGTAAAAAGGAATTAAAATGCATTTTACATAGAAAGTGAAAACGAGGCGTAATGGAATACATTTTTATATAAATATGTTTACACTGAAATTAAATTCGAGGCGATATTGGGTACGATATACAGTCGATATTATTTCTGTACTCTTTAAAAAGAAACGAAGCTACGTTTGTAACAATGGATCCGGTAACGATATTTACCGGAACATCATGTGTTCAAACGCTGTAAATTCGTTAGTAATATTTCATAAAATAGGGAAAATAAGTATAAGGCGTGAAAAATAGAAGTTTTATATCCGTGTAGCTCTATCCTTTATGTGATAAAAATGTATACCAATCTTTTTTTTTTCAAAGCATGACAAATGCTATAATATTATGCATCAACAAACCGGACACAAAAAGTGTGTACAATAAGCAATTTAGCAACAGAAAAAGCAATTTAGCAACAAACGAACGAAATAAAGTATCATTTATGTATGTAAAGGTAGAATAACTGTGACAGGTCACGGCAATTTGGTTGTATAATTATTCTATATTTGCTTGATTGTCATGTTACACGTTTTGTTACATTATATTTTATTTGCAATATAGTTAAATCATACTTCAGTATTTTAAAGTAATAATTGTATTGTTCCAATTTAGTTTAAGCATGTTCAAATTAAAAGGATAAAATGACTAGAAAATAGTCTTTGCTATTAATCACAATGTTAATGAAATAGGACTTAAACATTCCCTTTCCGATTTCCAACACACATAAGAACCTTAAGTATGGTGAATGTACACAATATTTTGTCATACTCTTCTTTTATATTTTCTCCTTCTAATCAAATGAAACTAAAAATAATCAACAGCTGTTGTCTCTTGTTTGATCTATTTAAACAATAAATTATGTGAAGTCTAAAAAACACAATAATAGTTATAGTAGTAGCAACGATTTGAAATAATTTATATTGTTTTACGCAAATAAATTTTAGATAATCATATACATTTACAATAAAAAGCCAATGTATTTAAATTGAAATAACAGTGAAAACCGTATTTGTATATGTATTGTTTTCATCACCATATTTCAAATTTATTAATAACTGTATATTAAAACAAACTTAAATGCATTATACGTCATAATGTCTAAGCAATTACAGATTAATGGGTGCGAATACCAATTGTAGAAAGGCTTACACTTTCTATTGCATGCACAACAAACCAGCTAACAGTAAGTTCTAGATGATAACATTATTTTTTACTCTTATGAATGTATGAAAAAATACCGTTCCTTTTTATGTACATATTCAAAGATAATTATTTTGTTTTTTGCAACACAAATAACGTTTCTGTCTATTTCAAGGAAAGCCATAAAGAGACATCGTACAGTTAATGACTTTTCAGAGAAAACACGGAGACTTTGTGTGCAATTTTCTTCCTCTGCACCTATAAATTGTTCAATTAAATTATTAATGTACAGTTATGTATTAATGAGGGCAATTCGATGTGGCAGTTTCTGAACGTGTATGCTGGGAAAATTGTCGTTTCCTCAAATGTTGTCTGCTAATGGTGGCAACTACTTTTAATTGTGAAGCGACTTCAACAAATTTGTGAGATTCTTAAAGGAAATATTGTTCTTAAAGATCCTCTAACACATTTTTTTCATGGTTCTATTTCATAAATATGATGCTTAAATTAAGATTTGTCAATATTTTAAGTTCCAATAAGCATTATTTATAAAGATATTACCGAATTTAACATTTCATGTAAATAAAGGGAGGTAATCAGAAATTTATTTTTTATAAATTCTCAGTCAAATTTTCCAATAAGAAATGAATGCATATAATTTAATGATTTAAATTTAATGTGCACAAGTATTTGCAGTACATATTTTACATATTCTTCGATTTTTAAAAATTGTTTTATTTGCATAATTATATACATATATAATTTTTTGCAAGTGTGGTATACACACAGTCTTCTCACCTCCCCTCGGAGCGTTCACGTCGCTGAGAAGGCACAGGGCATCGGCAGAAGATTTGAAGACTTGGGGCGACGCTAAAAGATCGAAACTTGTGCTGCGGACCGGCTGCCGGTGTCCTGACTAATGCCGAGGGGAGTGGCCCTACAAAGTAGGCGCTTGGGTCGACGAGGACGGTGTTCTAGGGTGCGTGAGCCCTTAGAACGGTTAGACGGCTTGAAAGGCAGGCCTATTGCTGGCGCAAACAGCCCTTTTCTGGGCTAACCTTTCCTATTGTCACAGGTTACTGTACATTTACATGATTTAGGTTCTCATTGACCGCCGTATTTTGGCTCAAAATTCATATCTTTGGCTAATACTCCGTGGAAATTGCATGGAGGTAAATTATCACCACTTTTTGCTTCAAAATTAACTCTTTAAGGACATGACTGATGACATGTCCGGGTCCGTACGCGACAGCGCAAGCTGCATTTTGTGCCCGAAAGGGCGGATGGACCCTCATTAAGCTTTAACTTCAATCAATCAAGTATACACACAGTAACAATATCAATCACAAAACATACAGGATCTTACTACTCCCATTCATTAAAACGATATGATTATGCGCTTGTCTTGTAAACATATTGAAAATATCGCAACATTTCACAGTAACAATAAAAAACAATATATCTTTTGTTTTCTAATTAATAAACGTGTTGTTTGAAACAATTGGCTATTTAAATATTCCACTATATCAAAGACTGCCTCTTATATAATAATTTAAACACATATCTATCAAGCAACGATTTTTGTTCTTTGAAAATTGTAAATTTTCTGGTAAAAATTGTGATATATTAATTCTAATTTACTTCCAAAATCCAGAAATTGTAAAAGGTATGAAGGAAAATGATACTTGTGATTATAAAATCTTCAAAATGTCAGTATCTTCCAAATAGCAGTAACCTTAAATCTTCAGACCTATCAGAATCACAACCTGTCAAGCATGTCTGACACTTGATTAAAGTGTGAAAATTAAAAGACTGAGAAGTAAAATGAGATGAAAAGCAAAGCTTAAAGGTAAATAGCAGGACACACAGGTACTTTATGTAATATACTAATTTAAAATGATAAACTGTGATAATTTACTGTACTGAATCAACAAATTAAGTTATAGGTGATGAGAGTTATATAAAAACGTTTTTTTAAAGTGCTATTATTTTGCCATTCTATGAATGTAATCAGCTTTATATACTTTTCATCATGTTTTACTTGACCAATTGATGTTTAATGTTCCTACTTATTCAGATAATCCTGAACTTCTGAATTCCGAAAACTTCCAAAACTCCGAACTTTTTGCCAAGTCTCACAGGTGTTCGGTTTTCAGAAGTTACACTGTACTATATTCTATCATAGCCTATAACGTGATGTCAATTGGCAATTTGTCTTATAGCAAACAGTAAACAAACCTAAGAAGTATACAACTTGCATACATTTTCATGAGCACCCTTTATCAAACTCTTTTGACACATTTATTTCTTTTTATGATGCTTCTTATTGGCTTGTTTTTTCCAGATCATCTACATATTGTTGTTTATTTCTGAGATTTGATTTATCATAACGTACTTTTATTTTATACAATGTCTTTAAGATATCATATGTTTTCAGGATGTTGTTTCTAATAGAACTGAACATGTTTTTTATCACTGGATGTTTTCCTATTGCCCCACAGGAAATTTATTAATTGACTATGTATGTTGACGTCAACTTAGTGCTAGACATAGTAAATGAATACTCCCAGTTTGTACAGTCTTGATATGTATGATTGTTTCTGTTATCTTACAATATGTTGTCTCAACATTTATATACTAGAAGTTAGTTATTTAATCAGTAGAATTCCGGTATGCTATTGTAGCTTGCTACTGTATAAAGAAAACCTCATAATTATAATAGCTCGTTTAAAGTATTAGGCTTGGTGTGTCGATGGTATATGGCACTTACCAGAAGCGAGCCTGAAACATTTTGAATTATACGTTTTGTGGTGTTTTCTAGGGATATTGTTTGTCTCTTTTAAAGTGCCACTGTGAACATCCAAGTATAAATTGAGAGCGAATCAACGAAAGTAATAAAGTATAACATGTAGTTATGATTTTTGTCAATTCTATATTCTAAATTTCATACATAATCAAATATCCTATAAAACCCACAGAACTTTGCATGTATATTCCTTCGAGTTAAAAGGGTAACATTGATAAAAGGAGAAGGACAGTCTTTTGTTTGTGTGACAGGTTTTATATATTGCTCTTGACATTTGTCGTTATCAGTTATTTGTCAAGTATTGTTAAAATATACAAATCATAGAAATGCAAAGCTTAATCCACGCTCAAATTTTCAGTGAAAGAATGAGCAGTATTTTACAATTGCCGCTCATAAAATTGTAATAGAAGTATTTTGATTGCAGTTCATTATTGATAGCGATATCTAAGGTTACGCTGTTGTTGCTTTATTTAGTCATAATTCAAATCATTGTGGAGTGAAATAAACATTTTTTTGTTTTCATTTTACATGACAACAGTATGTTAGTACATCATGCGTATAACACGATTGCAGTTAACATGAGTAATTAAACAGTATAACAGAATAAATACTGTCGGTTAACTTGCTTGTCTTGTTGTAATAAAAATGATTTCATGTACATTTGTATTGATAATTCATTTATATTTCCATGGCTTTTAATGTTATATTTAAATAATCAATTTGATTTGAAACATCGACAAAAGTACTAAAGATAAAAAGTTCAAAACTTTAACTTAAGAAAGCCTAAGAAAGTTTATAATTAAATGGTCATTTTAAATGTTTTGCATTTTAAAAATGAATTGATTTTTTTTTCTCGAAACATTTATTGTTTCCTTATGTATGAGAAAGGAAAAACAGACGTTTCACTTCAAATATATATTTGAATATTACATGTTTTATATTCTGTAAAATGTTGCCCCTTGCCCCTTACTTAAAATCAGTGTTCGTTTATATTTAACTAGTTCTTACTTTATCGAATTGCTCTTAAGCCGGTGCTTTCAAGTCAGTGTTTTTATACTTTTCCGAACTATTGGGGCCACCTTTTCATGCACGTTACTTCGTGCTGTTGAGCGTAATAGATGCACTTTTTATATTGTCTTTTATTATGAAAAAGCTTTATCAACCCTAGTGCTGTCATTTTCATGAAATACTGTTATTTTCTTTTCTTCCGATGGTCAAACCTTGAACAGATTCTGAATCAAAATACAACAGTATAAAACATTTTAGTTTTCGATCATCTCTTGTTTGCATGAAATTTTATATTTGAACAAATGTTTACTTAAATAATCTTTCTTAATTTTAATTAATTTATAAATATTTATGTTATGCTCCAGCATTCAAATATACTAAAATACTGCTTATATGCACGAAAATAATCCCTTCTGAAATAACAAAAAAGGTATAAAATACTCAAGATAAATGAATCTTAATACACTTGATTAAAGAACATTTATTAATCATAAAATTCAATTACAAATGATAAGCCTTATCAATAACATATTACCCAGGCAGCAACTGTCAACGTTATTAAAAATAATCATTTACTATGTCACTCTGGATCACAATGCATAAATTGAATTCTATTTTTGCGTTCATTGAACGCCGCCTTTCCTTGTTGATCTTGTTTATCATATTCTATTGTAACATGCATCTCTTGTAACATTGGCCATTTTTGTATTCTACTATATCATGTTGCTATGAAAAACAAAATAGTGTAACGTTGAGCAGTATATTTATTGATATATATTATATAAAAAATGCACAATCACAAATATTTATACAAAACAAACAATATGTAATTTATTGGAACTAGTTCCCTAAAACTATCATTTTCATTTTTATCCTAGAGTTGTCGTTATACTATTTGCCGTCCGTCAAGGTGGATAGGTTTGAATCTTCAAAACTTAGTTTGTAAAGAGCTATTTAGAAGATATGTTTCTGTCTAGCGTGAAAAAGCTTTAACAGGATATCGTTTTACACGAAGACCACACAGAAAAAAACAACAACAAACAGCCAAAACTCTACTTCTGCAAGTAAGTTTTTATTTCAATTAGTTTCCATACAAGTTGTTAAGATAAGCAAAGTCATTTTCCGTTTCAAAACTTTTCCACAATTATGACTTGTAAGTGCATGCTAAGCAAAAACTTCAGCTAGAAACAACTATGTCATGTGCATCATTTTTTTGCAATTCGTGTTCAAGTGTAGAACTGTGCCACATCTAAAATATATTACTTATAATAATTATAAGGAAATACCACATTCCTAAAAAAAATCATTTTTAAATGAAGCGCAATGTGTCACCTGCTTTTTCTTATTTTCTTTTATTTGGCTTTAAAAGATTTATTTGATTCCATAAAGAAATTATTTTCGTAACATAACGCTCACGCATTGGAATAAAAAAGAACATGTTCTTTCCTTGTAATGGTATGTGACTTTATTAGAGATCATGTTAAAGCTTTTTCGTAAATAAATTTTGTTTAGCAGGTAATATAAACTGTAATTTATTTTTATTAATAACATTGTGCGTATGGTGTTTTTCTTCAATCTCCATTTACTGCACGTTTAATGGACTATTAATTTGTTGATTTGAACGGAAGATAATTTCAATGACATAAAATAAAATTTATTTGATAAAAGTTATTGCGGAGTAGTTAATGAATATTGTGTAATTATGTTTTAAATGCAGTTGTTGCCAAGGGAACACAGAACAGACCAGGGATAAAACGTTTTAATTGATTTTCCTGATAAATGCTTCACCTTAACATAAACATGCATTATTTAGTTTGTGATGATATTGTTTAACTACTTTAAGTTTACTACTTTAACTTTTAAAGCAAACTTTCTCTAGATTTGTGGTAATGATTAAAAATATTTCTAATGACTTCATCAGAATCCCTGCAATAATTGTCTGTAGTTTGTAGACTTCACATATGTTTAATTTCAAATTGACCAAGCGAGATTTAAAAGTCTTTGATTATTTTAAATTTCATTTCATAAGTAGAAGAGAATATGTATTAAATAAAAGCAATGAAGAAACATATGTCTTTTATATTTTGTTCATTCACCATACTAAAGGTTATTTCCTGTGTTGGAAATCTTAGCGGTAATGGTTCAGTCCTATTTTGTTTTAAATTATGATTTATGAGAATACATTCTCGTCATTTTATATATTACATTTTTGAACATGTGTAAACTGAATTGGAGCACTATTATTGCTTCTTGCAAAATAGTATGAAATGCATGCAGATAAAATATTGTATAACAACACATGTGACATGACAATCAAGCAGCCAGGGACTAATTCTATACAACCACATTGCCGTGACTTGTCACAATAATTCTACCTTTACATATATTAATGATACTTTATTGCTCTTTACATACATTAATGATACTTTATTGCTCTCATATGATGCTAAATTTGCTTATTGTACATTTCATTTAGTTCCTGGTTTGTTGACGCGTAATATATACAGCATTTTGCCATGCTTCGAAAAACAATCTGGTATATATCTTTCTCACATAAACCACGACACGAGGATAATTCTACAAGAATGTGAAAATCATATTAACTTCACGCGCTATGATATGTTAACAACAAACTTTCAGCGTTTGATCAAATAGAAAACATTACCGGATCCAATTTAATGCCGTTTCTATTCAAAGATTAAAAAAATGATATCAAAAGAATATCATACACATATCGCCTCGATATTATTTTCAGAGCAACACATATCTACATATGTAAAATATTTGACTGCAGATACGCAACGTCGCCTTAGTTAATTTTCAATAAAGAATGCGCCATTGTGGCTTTTCTGAAAATAAGTTCTGGTTTCTCTTTAGCAAATTGTTTACATAAAATGTGCTAATTGTTAATTCATATATTTAAACATTTGGCATCAATAAAGATTTCATAATTTTGTTGCACAAGCAAAATCGTTTTAAAATAAAGATGGGTCGTGTAATCAAAGTTCATGTCAAAACGATTCCAAAAAATGAATTTTAAATTAAACATTTATTTCGATCGATTGCAGTTGCCTTTTTTATCTTTACAAGGAACTTTGTGTTGTGTGATAAACAGTGTAAGTTGTCCTTATTGTCCATCACACTGTTGTCCTATTTGTTCATCTGCAAATAAAATCATGTTTGTGTTGTTATCAGTTTTTACACATACACTCGTTTAAGGTAGCAACGACAGTCAATTAAAAGCGCCCACAGTACGAAATTTTAATGAAATATATATTTTTGTATCTATTAACATACTTTATTTATCATTGTAAATTATCTTTTGATATAAAGGACCGTCTGTATGTTTTTTGAACTAACATTCTTGCATGGCAGACTTGGGTTTCCATGAGTTTTACCTATGCCGGAAATTTCATCTGGCATGGGGGTGCCAGATGAGTCGCGTGCCAAACAACAACGTCATTTTAAAGATAGCGCACTTTATGAATGAACCGCGTTAAAATGACGTCGTTTTAGATGGGAAATATGTGCTTAGGATGACATCATTTTGCCGTTGTTATTTAAGTTGTTAGTTCATACGCTATTGTAAGAAAATAGTTATGGATGAAATGACTCTAATTTCCATGAACATATATCATTTTGAGGTAAACCATTTTAAATATGAAATAATATGGTATAATATGCAAGAAAAAATATCTGACATATGTTTGCTGTTCGGATCGGGTCCCCTCGGGACGGATATTCCGGTCCGAACCGCAACATATGACAGATATTATTATTATAGGATAGCACTTAAAATTTAGCAAGTGAATATTGTAAACTAAAATCATTTTAAAAGCCCCATTATACCCACGAAATACTTAAATGCTACAATTTTTCATTTTTTTTATATTTGTTGTCCTCTTGATATTGTTTCCAAAGAGTAACCCATTGGCGCCTGGTCAGTTACCTTAATCATCTTTTGTATCCATTGATTCAGAAATGTGTATAGAATTCAAAATACGTCTTTGTTCAAATGAAAAAAAAATCCGCGTTACTAACTTCAGGTAATAAGTTTCTAACATACTTTTAAACCATTGTTTAAACGTTTAACAACTCATATTTGCTCTTTCTGAAGAAGGAAAAATAAGTTCCTAGGGCATAATGTGTCTTTAATGAATAACAATAATCATACATGTATCTTATATTTTTTGACGCAACGTCATAAGATAAATACTTGAATGTAAAATAACAACGATTTCGCGGCAAAACACATAAATCTACATACAAAACACATTTAACATTATAACTTGGCAATTAAGGAGAAGTCAAATTTGAATGGGTCAATAGTGATGTAAGCATCCGTGCATCCATCCATCCATCCATCCATCGGAACTTAACTTTTTTTACACAAGATATTCAGTTATTTATATGCAATGCGAAGAAATGAATTATATAAATACAACGTTTTTGCATATATCATATTTCTCTCATAAAATCGTCACTATATGAGCATAAATCACGACTATTATTGGCTGAAAACCTTATTTCACAATAGAACCAATTAATAAATGATTTCACTTAGGTTGTTTTATACCATTACATATATGAAATATGATCATAAATCAGCTTAAAAGCTCATCATAGGGTTTTGTAAAAGATTGCACAAGTTTAAAACAACATTATAATACCCATGGGAATACTGTTTTATAAGAAACGATCTGAAAGAGAATCGCTTTATTTTAATATATATATGCATTTTTAATCATTTATCGTTCAATATTTCGCATATTGCATCAACAGGGACTAGACATGTATGGTTTTTACCACAACAACATTAATTATATCTTGTGTAGGTCGTAAAAGTCGCCCGTACATATAATTATGCGGCGTTTGGAGATCATTCTACACGACATTAATTTTGTTTTTGTTGTACTTTTAGCTATTTCTACTTTGCTTTTGTGTTGGTTGGTTCCAGTATTCTTTACTTGACTACTTTTTAATCACCCTAAGGATATGTTGCCTCCTTTTCGACAGCTTGTCTGAGATCTGCAGGCTTCATTACCTGATCCTCTTACAAATCCATTTTATTTAGGTTCGTTAGGTACTTAGGGCGAACGCTTTCCTTTACGTGGGGACCATACGCTGCTTTTCATGGAAACACTTACATTTGTCACATTGATGTCCGCCGTAAGAATATTTCTGCGGATGTTGCCAAATTCAAAATGAATATAATTTCATGTTAAATGTTGTTGAATTCCGCTCAAGGCAGTGCTAGGGGGCGTGGCATATATTAGGTCATCCGTGCCAATGTAAAATTGTATCTTATTTAGTAAAAAGTAATAAACTCTAGACTTATTTATTAGTGTATTTTAGTCTATGTCAATGATGTTTTAGAAAAGAAGAGCACTTGCAAACTCGTATTTAGATAAGCAGATGACAATTGCAGATTAGTTTATTTTACTCTATTCTTAAGAGATCACTGACAATTTCCATTCAATTTCATTTCAATTTCCTCGTATACATGTATTATCTTGAAAATACCGCATATGTCGTATTTGACTGATCGGTATTGATTTTTTTGGTAGTAAAAGAGTTATAAAAGCTTGCTGTGTCGGTCCATTTTACACTATATTTTATGTATGATTAACTGATTGTCAAGGGTGATATTATATAAGTGTAATAGCAATGATCATATTAAGTGTCTAATACTCCAATTTACTAATAGCCCTAAAAAGACTAATAAAGCATTGAGCGTTTTTTTGGTATGTCATTATAGACATTCTTATCGATATAATTATTTACATCATCTATAATTTCTGTGTTGTAGTAATTTCACCTTGAAGTTCTCTAGGAAGGAACGTATACGAATTTTAATTTTCAGGGATTAAATTTTTACCTGGCATAGATTCTTGGTTTTTGGACTTGAACCATAGATTTGTTGTGTTCTGATACATTATGTTTCATCACTATAGCAAGGCAAGGGCTTTTTTAAGCAAAGCAAGTTTTGAAAGGTGTTTTCCAACCAATTTGCCAAAATGTATGAAACTTTTTAAAATTAAATGAATCATAATTATTAAATGACGAACAGATAATTATCAAATTTATGTTGCATTATACAACTGTAAAGGAAATAAAAAAAAACATTAGGTATTATTTATAAAAATCTCGGTTTTAATACAGATTGAAAGTATTTTACAACATAGTTTTAGATGTAAACAATAACAGAGAGTGTAATCATTGAAAATGTGTTACGAATGTATATATTTGACATCCAAAGGGAAATAAAGTCTATTTCGATAAAATTATGATTGAACAGCATAATCAATTTTATCAATTGAAAAAGCTTACTGATAAACAAATACAGACAGGTTAATATTGTTTATATCCGATTTCTATAACCATAAAATTAAGCACATAAATAATGTACTGTTTACTATTATATATACACAATTACTGAATAAAGGTGGAATTTTACTCGATATAATGAAACAAAAATCTTAGTCAACAACTCACAGCATTAAATAATCATATCTTTAGATGCTTAGTTAAGACCTGTGTATTTTTTCTATTGTGTTCGATGTACTTATCCGAAGTTTGACGGAAAGGGCCGAGGAGATGATATTGCTGTTAATGTACTACTGTATTTAAAAAAAGGAACAGTGGTGACGGAAGCTGTGTTTAGGACAGTGTATTTGATAAACAATCTCATGAAATGAACCAAATGCACGTCATGTAGAAGTAACACTATTTATCTTCAAATACGAGTGTTTCTTTATACAATTAATTCTTGGTAAACGAAATTTTTGGCAGTATAAACAATTCATTTTTTTTTCTAAAATGAGAAAGGGGGTATTTTAACTGCCTTACCATTACGTTTTTGAAGGCCTGCACATGTGCTAATGAGGGCCAAATATATAATAAATAGTATCAAGGGATCATCTAATTTCTTAAATAAAAAAGAAAGACAAACTCCAAAAGGCAAAACTGAAAATGTTACAGGTTTGGTTTGATTGAACATATTCATGAACAATAATGTAAAATGTAAATAACCGTCAACGCTCCCTAGATCCGAGTTAAGCAGAATTCATTTAACATGAAATAGAGACATTTTGGTCTTAGAAACATCCACAGATGTTGTCATACAGCGGTTATCATGGAACCTTCAATGTTACACACCAGCGCCATTTAATGAAAGGCGGCGTAAGTTCCCCAAGTAAAAGAATGCGTGATAAAAAACAACAACAAAAACAAACAAACACACAAAAATATAGGCAAAACTGAATGTAATTGAATTTTGAATGGCGATCAGCGGTTATAAAGCCTGCATATCATAGATGAGCTATCAAAAACAAATTTACAAATAACTTCAATTAAATCTCGCACGTAGAACTTCAAAAGCAGTTACAGTCTGACTTTTATGGAATTATTTTTAGCCAGATATAACACCCTTTACGTCATTCCAAGAAATTGAAGCAGATATACTTTACAATAATTTATTTGAAACTCTTGAACGGTTAATATAATTACAGATTTAAAATTTACTTTTGTTGGCTTGCGAGTGAAATCTGTCCTTATGTTTGACTTTAGTAACAAGAAACGTAGATTGAACATATGCTCGATATGTGAACGTAGAATGATAATGAGCGTTTTTTTTTGTCTTATAATTGCCTCGATATCAAAATGTTTTTGCCTTTTCGTTGGTCTACAATATTCCTAAGATCTCTTACTATCTAATTATTGTCTGTCAAATGCAGATATGTAAATAAGGGGCTTTTTATTAGAAATTGTAAATTGCCTTAAGTATATTTGATATTTCATTTAAGTTAGAGTCTTGTTTTGAAAAAGAGGCAGTTTTGATTAAACCGTTTTAAAGCTTGCAGCTATTGAAAGATTTCAAAGATTTTGTATGCCTTATATTTAACATGATTTAATGTGTCTACTTGTATTACGAACCTTGCATATTAATAACTTATAGTTTTCATATTAAAAAATCAATGACATTTTCTTTATAAACTTTTAAGCCAAATAGAATCAATTAACAAACAATGACGTCGATGTTATCAAATAGAATGAAATCGGTGGAAAAATGCAAAAGGAAATGTTATTTATTATTGGTACGTTCTTTAATTGTTTTTCGTTTTACATGCTTATTATATTTATTTTTTATAGAATTATAATTTGTATGTAAAGAAAAAAATATGACTTTAGTTAATTTGTGCTTTTCATTCTTATTAATTTCTGTGATAAATATTGCCACTAAAATTTATTCTAATTACATTATGATTTATTCATTTTTTCATGGCCGTCTTGTTTAAAAATTTACTTGTAGACATTAATCATGTTTGCTTTATTATGATTATCTCAGCTTTTGTTTAAGTAAACGTGTTTTGCAGGTTATATGGCGACATTCCAGCTTTACTGGTGGGGCCTCTACGTACATTATTACTTAAATTTTAACAGAATTACATTTTGGAGGAAATATGAAAATAAGTCTTGTACTGAATGTAAATTATATCAAGCAACGCTAGTCACATCGACCTTACATACTTGATCTATGAATAAAATTTTCTCAATTTAAAAGATGAGCTAGACATATTGATCTAGAAGGCTATTTTAAGAGCTTTTTTCAATTAGACTTTTCATTAAGCTCAAACCTTCAGACATGTTAACACTTCAAACGTGTCTACTTTTAATTTAATAGATGTTACTCTATAATTTGATATTGTTTCTATATTCAGATTGAATAATTCGCAATCCTATTACGAACGATGTCTCCAGTATTCACTTAGTCTGTCTCAGTATGAATACATATTGTTAAAGAGATGATAAGCTCTTTTCTCTTGTTGATATGCTGCATGGCTTCGAGCCGATTTCAGATTTTGTCCCTCAAAAATACGGATTTTACAGCTATTGTCATCGAAACAAACAACAGTTGAAAGCCGACTTCACCATTATTTTTATCTAGGATGTTTTTGTTCGGTCTCGTTAATATGGGATTAGATTTTATGCTGTGGTTATCAAACAAACCATTAACACTGTCTTTTTCCAGATTAAAAAAAAACAACCTTCAATTGAATGTTTTAGAGATTTAAGACTGTTTTTATAGTGTAATGGCTTTTCTCACTATTAATCTATATTCTAATGAAATCAAAGCAACAATGTGGGTATGTGCCTGTTCGTGTTGTTATTTAATTTAAACTCGTCTTTTCACCAAGATTGAATTAATTCTATTCCCATTTGCGGTAATGTTCCGATCTCAGGAAAAAATCAATATTTGACACATTCGTTTTAGAACAATTCAACCATTCTTTTCCGGGAAATTATTTTTTACCGGCATGTTTACATAGTAAACAAAATATAATATTTTTTGTTTTGCTTTGATTATCATGCATCGACCTTTACACATTTGTTTATTTAATGATTAAAGGCACTCTGATCCAAATATTACCCTTGTATTTTTACAAGATCAAAATACCTTTTCTTTTAATTGAATAACTGCATTTGAATGTGGAATTATCTAAATTTGAGCAAAAATATAAATATATACATACTAAAGTTTCGTATAGATATGTCATAATATTATAGTTCTGAACAGTCTATATTCACATTGACGTTAAAGCTTGTAAACCAAGTAAAACGCATTAGCTTTATCTCGAAGACCTAACATTATAAAAATAAAATTTTACCGCACGAACAAGATCATATCATATCATCAAAAAACATGTTCTGAATGTGCTTAAACATACTGTATATACATGTATTAATGTAATATCATATTGTGATGAAAAATGATGTTTGGTACATATTTTTGAAACGAACAAGATTTATTTAATCTTCTAAATTTTCACTTGCAGACTTTTATTTTAGAACATTATTTTTAGTATGAAGCTTCTTTACTAATATGAATTCCACACGAGGGATAATTCAGATGAAGAATAAGATTGATGCTATAAGACAGTAATTCACATAAACAAACAAAAAAGAACGTTGTCAGACATAGTAATAAGTTCAATCTATTCTAGAGCTTTTAGTATGAAAATCGATTACATTTTAGTCGTAAGTTTTTCACATCTTGAAGGTAATATTCCTAGTTCTAAGAAAATAACAAACCCGAAGTTAAAATGAAAAGTTGTTTGTAGCTATACAAAAATCATTATCAAAACTTCAGAGAAATTTTAATATGTTTTGAGACACATCGATCGATCAAGTTTCGTTTCACTTTGAAAATATTCCTTACATTAAAAACGTTTGAACCTTTGAAGTCAGCACATTAATTATTCCTTTGTGTTAAGACATGTTATGTTTTTGATTGTGGATTTTCTTGTGGTGTAGGAATTGTTAGGCAATGAATTTAATAGTGTTTCGTTACGGTTGAAATTGATTTAGTCTATCAACTTATCGAGAAGCAGTACTTAATGAAAAGACCCTTTTAATGTCAATAGCAATGTTCTTTGCTTTGACACATTTAAATGAATATATTTTACATTCAAACGGCTGGGATCTTGATTTTGTTCTTTTGGCGGAACGTTGAATGCTCTACTAAGGTACCCTCTCGTACTTAAAGTATAAGTACTCTTAAAACTCGTAGGACATACTGTATCAATGTCACGATTTTCCAATTAAAATCGTCGTCACAAACGTCCAATGCTATAAAGGTAAATCCTAAATATGCATTCACAAGTTAGAAGAATATAACAAGCATTTAGCTAGACACATTGATATTTAAGTAAAATTTCAGGATGTATTTATTTATAAAAGTAGGCTTTTCATTAAATTTAAGTTGCCAGACATGCTTTATTTCTACAGTGTCTACTTAAAAGTCACATGAGGTTTCCTTTTTGTTGTTTTGTTTCTTTATGAATATTCATTATTTCAATCCCAATCCTATTAAAGGAACTCCACTGAGGTTAATAAGCCTAAAAACATAAAATTTCAATTTTTCACATAGATCAACATGAGCTATTAAAACAGAAATATAAATACAATATAACTAAGAACCATACAGGAAATACTTTGGAAATCGTATGTTTGTGCTATTCTCTGCCCGATTCCAGTGAAAAGCGTTTAAACGCTCTTCAATTTCTGGGTCATTTTTCACTATTATAATTATTATTTTGGAAAAACGGAAGGAGCAAATGATCTGAAATTTTGCACTTGAGTTGTTGGTACAGATTTACATCAAATAGAGTAATAATCTCAAAAAAATATTTCCAGTCCCGTCATGTCAAAAAACCTCAGTGGAGTCCCTTTAAGTACGATTGTCTCAGATTTAATATTCTGTCTAGGGATATTGTATATCATTGAAAAGAAATCTTAAGCAATCTTGTCGTGTTGATTTGTACAGTGTTGGCACTTCATTGCTACCTATGTTTTGTTACGAGAACTTTTCTTCCCTTCGAACATAATATTGTATTAATCAGCACCCTTTTTGTATAAAAGTTCAATACATTTTTTAGCACTAAATATTATTTTCTTAACAAATCTTCAAAACATTGCAACCGGATATTATATTTTTACAAAAAAAAACACATAAACAACAACAAAAAATAATAAAATACAAAAAAAGCAACAAACTTTTCAGGCTATTTCAATTTCGATTTTACATAAATGTTTATTAAGAAGACATCTGTATTAGCGTCTAACAAAATAAATAAAGTCTTTACCTTTTACCAAAATGAGCATATTGTGAAAATAAGCCGTTTTCATTGAAAAGCCTCCTGTTGCAAGTTCAAACTGCTATGAAACTATGAAAAATGGTTCAATACTGATGAAACTTAGCACAAATGTTGACTGGACCATAGCCTCTGTAACAGCATGCTCAATCGTAAATTTTATGTTACCATGGCAACGGGGGGACGTCTCAAATTTGCGAAAAATCACCATTTTGCATTGTTTTTTCCATCAAAACTGATTTCAAAGTGCTGCAACTTCTCAATGTATTAAGATTGAGTAAAAGGCTTTGCAGCGTCGGTTACTAGTTACCCTAGGATCAATCTGAGGCAATTTTTAGCCTGTCACAAGTCCAAAATTTTCTTGGCGATAAAGGGGACTACCGCCTCCCGTCAAACCCCAAAACAGAAGGGACACATCCCCCTTTTGACAACCACCTGATGTACCATTTTGATGGGGGGCCGCGTCGAAAAGTGGTCACTTTTTTGATAACATTTTTTAAATGAAAAAACAGTGTTTGGGGCCTAAATTTGGCATTTTGTCACTGTTTGAGGCCTCAAAAAAGGGGGGGGGGGGCAGAAAGCCGTCAAAAAAACACGCTTATATAAGGGAAAAGGTTAAGGATAATATTGAAAAAAATATCAAGTAATAACATCGCAGTACAAAATCTACCCCTGACATGGCAAAATATACGAGAAGTAGGTTTCGGAGAGCTGCAGAAAGCAAGCGAAAGTGGTTTCGGATTATCACGATACTATGTAACATAAGCCGATCTTAAACAATTTATTAGAGTCCATTATCCTTAAGAAAAATTTCATGCAAAGTATTCGTCATAGTTATTCTGAAAGTTGTTTAAGAAAATGGTCACATTTGCATATTGTAAGGTACCGTAGCGGTAAAATGTATGTTGATATAAAGAATGAATATATGTGTTGATCAAGAATTTTGTATTGTAAATTGTTATTCTCAAAGTAATAAATAACATGGTTCCACTGACATTTTATAACGCAAAACAATTAAAATGAGGTACTGATATTAAAAAGAATATTTTTTTAAAAATGTTTTATTATCAGCAGTTATTCTAAAGTTAGTAATAGTTCAACAGACATTTCATAAAGAAACAATTCAGGCAAAATATTAATATGAAGAACAGAATTACACCCCTGCAAGATTAAGGAGCATTTTCACTGATAAAGCTGCATTTAAGAGTAGGTCGTCATTCAATTTGCAGATGGTTCTTAATTTCACCATTTACATGTCTCAATGCTGAATTCTGCTTCAGCTGGTTCAAGGGGAGCAAATATAGAAGCTTACAAATATCATTTCCATCAATGGACAGTCTCGATCAAACGGGTGCTGAATTATTATTTATTTTGCTGATTCAAGTGTTCTGTAGGAAGTTTGTTTTTATTTTCTATTTCAATTCGATAAATATTCGGATTGGGTATTCTTTTCAATATATGTTTGATCTTGTTATTTCTTATTGTAAGCATAAAAATAAATTGATAATATGAAAGTAAAACAGATCCACCAATGACTTTTATTTAACTGCACCTTTTCTGCTATCTTCATTAATACATTTTACCAAGTCAGGGATCAAAGTTTGACACATCACATTTATAAACCAACTCCATTCTTTTTGTCAGGGGAATGTTTCAGTAGTTTTTACAGTCACGTTAATTTGATAATGACAACACAAAATTAGATTTGTATTAATGCCATGATCATCAAACAAACCATACAAATTTCTTTCAATATTGGACAAAGAATCACATCGACAAATCTTTAGACTTGACACTAATTCTGTGAACCGTGTTGACAAGGTTTTGCGATCTGATTCTTGTATCTTAATATTTTTGAAATTGGACAAAAACTCACATCAACGAATTTTCTTTTTGTAATCTGGAAAATGGATGATCAGGGATGATCCATTAGAAACAACAAAAAAGCAATATAATATGAACATTGCAGGCTCAGGTTGATTGAGTCTCTCCCCTGAGATAACGAGCAACATCTCTCACACCCCCTATCTCCCGCTTAGGAGGTAATTAATATTCAACACCAAAAGTGCACGTCACCTATCACCAGCTTGGGTGGTTATCAATATTCAACACCAAACATGTACACCCTTATCACAGGTTTGGGTGGTAATCAATATTCAACATAAAAAGTACTAGAATCAATTAACGCGATGGACCAGAAAAAATACAAATATAACAACACTAAATACTTCATAATGTTGCTTCTCACTGTGTTTATAAGATTATGCAATTTGATTCTCTTATCGCAGATTATTTTCAAATTTTAATAATATTATTGGACAAAAACTCACATCGACACTATTTTAAGGATTTGACAGTGTCTCCACTCACTAACTGTATACTTCATAATGTTACTTCTCACTGTGTTTATCAGGTTATGCGATTTTATTCTCTTATCTATCGTTTTAATGTGATCAACTCAACAATGCGGGAATTTGATTTTTTCGTTTGTGTCATTCTTTTATTTAAACTCGTCTTTCCTCCCTGATTCAATTATGTTTTCCCCTTTTGCTATAATAATGTTTCAATTACAGTAAGATCAATATTTGGCACATTCGTTGGATACGAAAGACCGGCGGGGACATTTCAATTTCATATATTTCAAATTTCATCTTAGTGAATTTACAATGTTACAATTTCATTCGTGAAATCACGTTTCAAACATATGGAATTCATGAATTTACGCTTTTAACTTTATGAATACACTATTTTAAGTTCACGATATTACGATTTCAACGTCACCAATTCAACTTCGCTAATTCACGTTTTGAACTTCACAATTTCAACTTCATGAATCCATAATTTCAATTTATGAATTTAACTTTATTATTAACACTAACCAAGTTCAGGATTTTATCTCAACACAGTTAAAATGGTGTATTCACGACGTTGAAATCGTTAGGTTGAAAACGTGAATACATGAAGATGTATTCGTGCAGCTGAAATCGTGAATTCGTGAAGTTGAAATCGTTAATTTATAACGTTGAAATCTTGAATTCATAATGTTGAAATCTTAAATTAATGAATTTGAAATCTTGAATTCGTGAATTCCATATGTAGAAATCGTGAATTCATGAATTTGAAACTGACATTAACCGGGAAGATGAACCCAAAATTCAAGAAGTTGAAATATTACCACTGGTCGTTCGTAGTTTTAAGAAGAATTTCGCTATTCTCTTCAAGGAAATTATTTTAAGCTTGTTTACTTGTTAAACAAGAAATTTGATTTTTCTTCTATGCTTTGACTATTACTCAATTACGTTTAAGATGAGTAAAAGATCTCGGATCGAAGTGTTTTAAGAACACTGCATTTGCAATGTTTCTTCTGATTTTTTTACTTGATTAAATTGCTTTTCTCTAAATTGAAAGTACTGTCTTGGGATACAGAATGCTTAACAACCTCAAGCAATTAACATCTTGTCAATACTTGAAAAACGAAACGCCTACACGCTTAAAGTTGGCGCGAAGTGTCAAAAGTATTGTTTTGTATCTGTATATTTCACATTTTATGTCATGTAAAGAATTGTAAAATAGGATTCACATTGGTCATTTAAATGTTTAAATCTGAAATTTATGTCGTTTTAAACAGAGGAAATCTAAAACTGTATTTAATCCTAATTGTTACATTCAAATGTTTTCTATCAAAGCTACAAGGAAAGCTTACTAGCATCTCAAGTTCTGAAAATGATACATACAACTTTCTGTAAATGTATCATGATGAGGCGGTTAAAACGACATATTTCATTTGCCAAACGTACACAATATAAGATATAACACATACAGTAGGTAAGTAATAAATTAGTTTGATATATCATATTGCTTTTATCTTATACAGTCTCAAAAACAATTTTAATTCGAAACAGAAAGAAGCTTTGTCGTTGCTGAATTTGTGACCATCCGCATTAAAGTGAGTATAACAATGCTATGGACAGCTGTGCTTGTTTGTTTGTTTGTTATATAAGGTTTCACGTCACACCGACACATTATAGGCCATTTGGCGACGTTCCAGCTTTACTTGTGGAGGAGGACCTCAGGTGTTGTTCAGTGCATTATTTCAGGCACGGACAGGTACCTGAGTAGAACCACCGACGTTTCGTAAGCTAGCTGGATAGCTTCCTCACATGAAAGAATTTAAAGTCCCTGTCTGGATTCGATCCAAAGCGGTGAGGGTTAGTGGTTTGAAGTCAACGACCTTAACCACTCGGCCGACGAGCCCCCCCCCCCGATTACAACTGTGCTAAATCGATTTTCTGACACAATTGTCAAAGGTCGAACCAACTTATACCTATGAAAATTCGTACTGAACTGTCACTACAGCAACATAGTAACGATATTCATCCGCATTAACATGGAGGAGAAACAGTAAGTAAAGCAAACTTGGTTTAGGTGATTGTGTTTGCTTTGAAAAGATTAAACAACTAGCTTATCTTGACAAAATTGGGTACTTTCTGTATATTGATATACTTAAAGTTAAAATAATCTCGTACTGTTTATTGTTTCGTCAATAGCACAGTAAGAAAGTGATGGGTGTCTATGAATGTATAGGTATTTTCTAAATCTAAACTTTAAATTTAGAAAATATACTGTACAATTGTTTTTTGTTACTTTAAATTGATACCCTTGTGGTAACTGTGGTTGTAAGGGTTATGGCATCGGAATTGCAGCCAGTGTTTAGCCCTGCGTGATTGTAAGAGGGGACTTACTAGGTTCGAATTATTGGATTATATGCATGTCTAAGTACCAGCAGATGAAAACGGTCTTGATTCCTGGTGTTGCTTTAAGATTGTCACACATGAGGTTAGCCGAAAGCATGTTTCCGTTTCGGCACAATATAACCTAAACTGAGTTGGTGCGCCGAAAAAAAAATTAAATTGATTCAGACCAATTAAATTGTTAACAAGGTCAATTATTATAGATGAGTGTATCATTTTAAAGTTTAATATTCTATGTATATTTCTATCCCTTACTATCACGTGTAGATAAAAGATTTAACAAAACATGATGAAACAGGCAAACAAATAAGAGTGACGTCATGTCAGAATAGCCTGCGAAAGCAGAATAGCTTAATGAAAATTGTTTATTAGCCTGTATGGCTTTGATCGGTTAAAACATATCAATTAATAAAAAAATGAGTGTAAACGAGAGTAGTTTGTTGTTATACGCCGTAGACATTAATTATGTCAAAACCTTTAGAAAAAAATCAAATGTGGATTCGCGTACATATATCTTTAAACACATCTTGTTAATTCAAAACTATTGTTCGAAGATTGTTGAATATAATATAAGACAAATTTGACATGAACAATAGCTTGAGAAGCTGTGAACTATTTGTTATCAGATGTATGTCGCCAGGCATATTGATCGCATAATGTTTCTTTCAATTTTGACATCTATTTCTTACTTCAAAGTTCTTCTGTTTTTTTGAAGTGAATAATTCGATAACTTTTTAGTGATCTGATGTGTTGACGGCTTACCTGTATCTTCACTTTAAGATAAGAAATATGTTAAAATATGAGCTTAAAGTGTTGCTTTTCAGGATTTATCTTAAATTTTTATTTTTATTACCTCTTTCAAATATAACGCGCTAACGTGTAATTACACTTGAATGTTTGCATTTAAGAAAAAAAGTTGCTTGCATTCATACATTGTACATGTATACTCTTAATAAACCTGGTCTAAAACAAGGTTTGAAATATAAAAAAAAATCTAAGTCCCTAAAATTGTAGAATTTATGCAGTCATATATTTATGAAGTTGAAATCGTGAATTCTTGAAGTTTAAATAGTGAAGTTGAAATCGTGAATTAATGAAGTTGAAATCGTGAACTCATGAAGTTGAAACCGTGAATTCACAAATTTGAATTCATGCGCAATTTTATCCAATTCTATACATTGCGTACAGAATTATTTAAACAATATAAATATACATCATGGTCCCATCAGCGCGCGTGACAACGACGTTTTGAAGATAACGACGTTGACGTTCTCTCTTTCTCAAAGTATCGTCCTTCTTCTGCAATTCATTTTTGACGACGCATCACCCACAACTGAAAAACATTGAAAAACTACTCTTTAGTGATGTAAGGTATTCGATGAGATGCATTTTGGTATATTGCAAAATTATTTTTAACTGTTTTTAAAAACTGTATATGTCAATGCAATATTGAAATGATGTTGTGTAGAGTGGAGCTGATGATTTGTACACAAATATGTATAGTTTATGCATGTAATGATAAAGTAATTCATATTACATAGGGAACGTCTAGTGTTACTTATACAAGAGAAAAGGCTTACTTTACAGAAAACAGTTCTTAAAATAGTACATTTGGTAAACGATAGTAGACAAGAACAAAATGATTTAACAACTTTGCAACAACATATTGTTATTGGACCGGTTCATAATTATGTCAATCTATATAAAGTCATTCATCATATATTAGGTATGTAACTAAAAGGCGAGCAGTTGTTTGCATACTCAGGAGGTATATCCAAGCCGGTATTGACAATCGTAATCTACCTGCGGTTATATTCCCTTTGCCTGTTTTCACCTGTGACCAATGCAGACCAAGATCAGACGGCGTAGATATAACAAGAATATTTTATAATTGCAAATAGATAACAATTGTCAATGATGAATAACCATTTTAATAAAGTGTTTTATACTTAATATATGTGTCTAGATATATATATATATAATTTACAGAACCCTGCATATTAAAGGACTTAAATACCAAAGTACTTTTGAAACACGTCTGCAATACACTTCTAGTGGATTTACTCAAATCTACAAGAAACACTGATCAAACTATTTACTGTACATAAACTGTACATATTGTCTCATATATTTTTTTTTAAATTTCTATATAAAATCCAAATATGTGACCGATAATGAGTATTACTAAGTTTACTGCAAGCAAGATGCATATCACTTGAAAAAAGTAATGCATTTGAAATAAATTTTGATAAATGTAACAAAATGTAAACAGAATGGTATTTTGACTTTTTTATACAAACTATTAAATCACTATAACAATACTAATTGGATTTAAAACAATTGTGGAATAATGTTATTATACTTTATGACTTTTGTCGACACACAAGCAATTTAAACTTGGATGTGCAAAATGACACTTTAAGATAGACACGAACGAAATCCAAAGAAAACGCCCTAAAACACTAAAATTCAAAATGTGTCAGGCTCGGTTCTGGTATGTGCGATCTACCTCCACGCCCCTAGCTTTATACTTTTTAAGTGAGCTTTTATAACAATGACTTGTTTTATACAGTAGCAATGTACAATAGCAAAATGTAATTCTATTTATAAAAAAAGCTTCAATTTTGACACAAAAAACTGTACGATGACAGAAACAATTGTTCGTAACAAACTGTCTTTAACAATATACAATCTCGGAGTATGCATTTACTATGTCATTGCACCAAGTTTACGTCAACAAACATAATCGATTAATGAATTCCCTGTAGGACTATAGAAAACATACAGTAATATGAACATGAAATATCTGTGCAGTTCTATTAAGTAAAATATCTCTGAAAACATATGCCATTTTAAAGGCATTGCATAAAGTGAAAAGACGTTATGATAAATCAAATCTCAGAAATAAACAGAATTATGTAGACATTCTGGAACAGCAAGTCTCTAAGAAGTATTTTAAACAGAAGTAAATGGGTAAAATCAGTTTGATATAGTCTATTGATGACAATGTAAAACATTCTTTATGGCTCAGGTTCGTTTATTGTTTGCTTAAAGACAAAATGCAAATTGACTTCACGTGATAGTAGGCAGAAGATAGCTCCACCTTAATGAAAAACTAAAGAAAATTTATTATTTAAATTAGTAATTGCTTAAGTAGTGATTGAAGTTGCATAAAAAATATTATTTATGTTACAAATTACAAACCGAATCTACAATTAAAAATAAAACATCTTTGCTTGATAGTTACATTTTGTATTTGTAATTAAATCATTGCCTCAGAGACTTTCTTTGATATATTCTTACTTTTTCAATCAACATATTTTTTACTTTGAAAACAAAAGACATATTGTTCTTCATTATTTACAAATTACAAACCCAATTTACAATTTTCAAAACATAAAATTCGTTGCTCGTTTAAATTATTATCTAAGAGACTGTTTTTGATATATTTTATTTTGTTTCGTCAGCAAGTTAATTAGTTAGAAGACAAAAGATAAATTGTTCTTCATCACTTGCTGTGTAATTATGTGATAATTCCAATCTGTTTACAAGAGAAGCGCATAATCTTATTTGTTTTTTATGCGTGGGTGTAGTATTACGAACAATGTTTCCTGATAGTATCTAGCAAATTTGTTAAAGTCGCTTCAAACTTACAAGTAGTTGCCACCATTAGCAGACGCCATTTGAGCAAACTACAATTTTCGAAGCATACAGAAGCTGCCGCATCGAATTACCACCGTTAAAACAGAACTGAACATTTACCATTTAATTGAATACTTTATTGCAGTGCAAAGGAAGTTAAATGCACACACAGTCTCCGAGTTTTCTCTGAAAAGTAATTAACTGTACGATTTCTCTTTGCGGCTTTCCTGAATATAGACAGAAACGTAATTTGTGTTGCAAAATAAACAAAATAATTAACTTCCGCATTGAGAAATACGATTTAAAAGAAACGTAAGTTTCCATAAATTCTTAAAAGTATAAAATCATTTTATCATCTAGAACATATTGTAAGATGGTTTGTTGTACATGCAATACAAAAGTGTTAGCTCGTACACATAAATCTGTAATTGCTTAGACATTATGTATTAAACACTAGAATCATAAATAAATGATAGGGTTGGTTAGAACGTGTTTGTATGTCCATGGATAATTATGTTATGTAATGATCGTTGTTATTATTGGATATATATGCTGTCAAAATATCACAACGTTTTTCTTCATTGACAGTAAGAAAAACATAGTTGTGATGTTTGCGTTGCCATCTATATCAACCAAATTGCTGAAAAGAATACCGTAAAATACCATCGTTAGTATTTATAATACAAAGATCGATATGTATTTTCTAAATTAATGTCAAATAACGTAAAAGTTTTGCATCATCCATATTTTTAGTAAATCAAAGAAATAAACATTCGATACACGTTATTTATTTTGTGTCATTTTTAATAAAGCACTTAATTCCGAATTTCTCTTTCATCTTTTAAGACTTATTTTTTCTAGAGTTAACAGAATCAAGTTCATGTGTAAAAAATAACGAGTCCATGAATAAAGTTACAACAGCTAATTTGTAATTTAATGTGATATGCCAAATAACTGAACAAAACTGATAAAATAAATTCGCTTCGTACGATAAACATTTCCGTTGAAAACAACAATTCAATGTTTTTACAACGTAGATTGAGTTTGTCTGGATAATTTGTCACACGATATTATAATATTGTGACATCAATGCCACTGAATCAATCACGTAGTCTGCTAGCCTGAAAGGGTACATGATTACATGCAAAATTACATTTTGGTATGGAAAATTGTTACATTGGCGCAGTTACGGGTTAACTCCTATTCAGTTTAATAGAAGTTAGACGGTAACTGTACTAAGGTATAAGGATATACAAAACGAACGGCAATTAACAGTTAGTGTATTTATTATTTCCAACGGAGATAAAATATTCTCAAGTCTAAAAAAGTATGTATTTCAACCTAAGAGTACTAAGGAATGGTATTTATCATTGTAGATAATAACAAAACAAAAGAGTATTATTACATTAATTATTAGCTGTATAAAAGTATTTTTAATCTTATCTTTCGGTTTATTAAAGTATAAACCTATTCGTAACTGTAGTATATGTGATTATAGAACTTACAGTTGTAGTTATAACTGTTTTAAAGTATTTTACATGTATTGCGTCATCTGAAATAGTCTAATAAAGTCATTATTGTTCTCATCAATTCATCAGACCACATTAAATATAATTGTATTTCTTCAAGTGTAAAAAGGAATTAAAATGCATTTTACATAGAAAGTGAAAACGAGGCGAAATGGAATACATTTTTATATAAATATTTGTACACTGAAATTAAATTCGAGGCGATATTGGGTACGATATACAGTCGATATTATTTCTGTACTCTTTAAAGAGAAACGACGCTACGTTTGTAACAATGGATCCGGTAACGATATTTATCGGAACATCATGTGTTCAAACCATGTAAATTCGTTGGTAATATTTCATAAAATAGGGAAAATAAGTATAAGGCGTGAAAAATAGAAGTTTTATATCCGTGTAGCTCTATCCTTTATGTGATAAAAATGTATAGCAATCTTTTTTTTCAAAGCATGGCAAAGGCTATAATATCATGCACACAAAAAGATATGTACAATTAAGCAATTTAGCAACAAAGAGCAATTAAGCAACAAACGAACGAAATAAAGTATCATTTATGTATGTAAAGGTAGAATAACTGTGACAGGTCACGGCAATTTGGTTGTATAATTATTCTATATTTGCTTGATTGTCATGTTACACGTTTTGTTACATTATATTTTATTTGCAATATAGTTAAATCATACTTCAGTATTTTTAAGTAATAATTGCATTGTTCCAATTAAGTTTAAGCATGTTCAAATTAAAAGGATATAATGACTAGAAAATAGTCTTTGCTTTTAATCTCAATGTTAATGAAATAGCACTTAAACATTCCCTTTTCGATTTCCAACACACATAAGAACCTTAAGTATGGTGAATGTACACAATATTTTGTCATACTCTTCTTTTATATTTTCTTCTTCTAATCAAATGAAACTAAAAATAATCAACAGCTGTTGTCTCTTGTTTGATCTATTTAAAAAATAAATTATGTGAAGTCTAAAAAACACAATAATAGTTATAGTAGTAGCAACGATTTGAAATAATTTATATTGTTTTACGCAAATAAATTCTAGATAATCATATACATTTACAATAAAAAGCCAATGTATTTAAATTGAAATAACAGTGAAAATCGTATTTGTATATGTATTGTTTTCATCACAATATTTCAAATTCATTAATAACTGTATTATACGTTATAATGTCTAAGCAATTACAGATTAATGGGTGCGAATACCAATTGTAAAAAGGCTAACACATTTTATTGCATGCACAAAAAACCAGCTAACAGTAAGTTCTAGATGATAACATTCTTTTTTACTGTTAAGAATGTATGAAACAAATACCGTTCCTTTTATGTACATATTTCTCAATGTAAAAGATAATTATTTTGATTTTTGCAACACAAATAACGTTTCTGTCTATTTTCAGGAAATCCGCAAAGAGACATCGTACAGTTAATCACTTTTCACAGAAAACACGGAGACTTTGTGTGCAATTTACTTCCTCTGCACTGGAATAAATTGTTCAATTAAATTATTAACGTACAGTTCTGTATTAGGGAGTGTAATTGGAGTGGCAGTTTCTGTACGTGTATGCTAGGAAAATTGTCGTTTCCTCAAATGTCATCTGCTAATGGTGGCAACTACTTTTAAGTGTGAAGCGACTTCAACAAATTTGTGAGATACTTAAAGGAAATATTGTACTTAAAGATTCTGTAACACATTTTTTTCATGGTTTTATTTCAAAATATGATGCTCAAATTAAGATTTATCAATATTTTAAGTTCCAATAAGCATTATTTATAAAGATATTACCCAATTTAACATTTCATGTAAATAAAGGGAGGTAATTAGAAATTTATTTTTTATAAATTCTCAGTCAAATTTTCCAATATAAATGAATGCATATAATTTATTGATTTAAATTTAATGTGCACAAATATTTGTAGTACACATTTTACATATTCTTCGTTCGAAATTGTTTTATTTTCATAATTATATACATATATCATTTTTTGCAAGTGTGGTATACACACAGTAACTATTTCAATCACAAAACATACAGGATCTTTAATACTACTCCCACGCATTAAAACGATAAGATTATGCGCTTGTCTTGAAAACAGATGGAAATTATCGCAACATTTCACAGTAACAATAAAAAACAATATATCTTTTGTTTTCTAATTAATAAACGTGTTGTTTGAAACAATTGGCTATTTAAATATTCCACTATATCAAAGACTGCCTCTTATAAAAAAAAATTAAACACATATCTATCAAGCAACAATTTTTGTTCTTTGAAAATTGTAAATTTTCTGGTAAAATTTGTGATATATTAATTCTAATTTACTTCCAAAATCCAGAAATTGTAAAAGGTATGAAGGAATATGATACTTGTGATTATAAAATCTTCAAAATGTCAGTATCTTCCAAGTAGCAGTAACCTTTAATCTTGACACCTATAAGAATCACAATCTGTCAAGCATATCTGACACTTGATTAAAGTGTTAAAATTAAAAGACTGAGAAGTAAATGAGATGAAAAACAAAGATTGAAGGTAAATAGCAGGACACACAGGTACTTTATGTAATATACTAATTTAAAATGATAAACTGTGATAATTTACTGTACTGAATCAACAAATTGAGTTATAGGTGGTGAGAGTTATATAAAAAAGTTATAAACATTTTTTAAAGTGCTATTATTTTGCCATTCTATGAATGTAATCAGCTTCATATATTTTTCATCATGTTTTACTTGACCAATTGATGTTTAATGTTTCTACTTATTCAGATAATCCTGAACTTCTGAATTCCGAAAACTTCCAAAACTCCGAACATTTTGCTAAGTTTCACAGGTGTTCAGTTTTCAGATGTTACACTATACTATATTCTAGCATAGCTTTTACCGTGATGTCAATTGACAATTTGTCTTATAGCAAACAATAAAAAAACCTAAGAAATATATAACTTTCATACATTTTCATGAGCAGTGTTTATCAAACTGTTTTGACACTTTTACTTCTGTTTATGATGCTTCTTATGGGCTTGTTTTTTCCAGATCATCTACATATTGTTGTTTATTTCTGAGATTTGATTTATCATAACGTATTTTCATTTTATACAATGCCTTTAAGATATCATATGTTTTCAGGATGTTGTTTTTAATAGAACTGAACATGTTTTTCCTATAGCCCCACAGGAAATTTATTAATTGACTATGTATGCTGACGTCAACTAGACATAGTAAATGAATACTCCCAGTTTGTACATTCTTGATATGTACCATTGTTTCTGTTATCTTACAATATTTTGTCTCAACATTTTATATACTAGTAGTAAGTTTTTTAATCAGTAGAATTCCGGTATGCTATTGTAGCTTGCTACTGTATAATAAAACCTCATAATTATAATAGCTCGCTAATAACAAGTATTAGGCTTGGTGTGCCGATGGTATACCAGAATCGAGCCTGCAAAATTTTGAATTTTATCGTTATGGGGTGTTTTCTAGGGATATTGTTTGTCTCTTTTAAAGTGCCACTGTGTACATCTAAGTATAAATTGAGAGCGTATCAACGAAAGTAATTAAGTTTAACATGTTGATATGATTTTTTTTAAATTCTATATTCTGAATTGAATTGAATTGATAATCAAATATCCTGTACAACGCACAGAACTTTGCATGTTTATTCCTTGAAATTAAAAGGGTATCATTGATAAAAGGAGAAGGATAGTCTTTTGTTAGTGTGACAGGTTTTGTATATTGCTCTTGACATTTGTCGTTATCAGTTATTTGTCAAGTATCGTTATAATATAAAAACCATAGAAATACAAAGCTTATTCTGCTCTTAACTTGCCAGCAAAAGAATAAGCAGTATTTTACAGTTGCTGCTCATAAATGTGTAAAAGTACTTAAGTTCATGTACTGCAGTTCATTATTGATAGCGTTGTCACTCGTTACGCTGTTGGTGATTAATAAAGGCATAATTCAAATCATTTTTAAGTGTGTTAAACACTTTGTTTCATTTTTCATTTTACATGTCAATGATGATTTTTTACATCATGCATATAACACTATTGTAGTCAACATGGGTAATTAAACAGTGTAACAGTATGACATTGAGAAATGTCGGTTAACTTGCTTGTCTTGAAATTTGATATCCTATACATTTGTATTGAAAATTCATTTATATTTCCATGTCTTTTAATGTAATATTAAAACAATCAATTTGATTTGAAACATCGACAAAAGTACTAAATATAAAAAGTTCAAAATTTAAATTTAAGAAAGCGTAAGAAAGTTTATAATTAAATGGTCATTTTAAATGTTTTGCATTTTGAAAATGAATTGAATTTTTTTCGAAATATTTATTATTACCTTATTTATGAGAAAGGTTAAAACGATGTTTTCACTTCAAAATCTATATTTGAATATATCATATTTGATAATCGTAAAATGTTGCCCCTTGCCCCGTACTTTATAAATAACTAGTTATTACTATGATCAAATTGCTCCAAAGCCGGCGCTAAGAGGCGTGGGTGATGCTGAATTCATGAACAGACTTCATTTAAACGAGGCTGCTAATTTGATATTATTGCTTTTGGTGGATCACATCTTTTCAGTTTTCTAGCTTTTTGTACTTCACAGCAGCTGATGTCAACTGTGGTCGCTTCTTAAAATTCCCCGTACTTTCACCTCAGTGTTTTTATACTTTTCCAAACTATTTGGATCACCGATTTGCTGTTGAGCGTGAGAGATGCACTTTTATATTGTCTTTTATTTTGAAAGAGCTGAATCAAACCAAGTGGTGAAAGTTTCCATGCAATATTGTTGTTTTCATTTCTTCCGCTGGTCACACCTTGAATAGATTTTGATTCAATATACAAAGGTAAATTACAATTATAAAACTGGGGAAAAGAAACAAACACTATAAAAAACATTTTAGTTTTCGAGCTCTTGTTTGCATGAAATTTTATATTTGAACAAAATGTTACTTAAATAATCTTTTATTCATTTTAATTAATTTATAAATATTTATGTTATGTTCGAGCATTCAAATATACTAAAATACTGCTTATTTGCACGAAAATATTTTCTACTGAAATAAAAAAGTATAAAATACTCAAGATAAATGAATCTTAATACACTTGATTAAAGAACATTTATTACTAATAAATTCAATTGCAAATGATTAGCCTTAACAATAACGTATTACCCAGGCAACAACTGTCTACAACTTTATTAAAGATTATCATTTATGAACCACAATGCATAAATTGAATTATATTGTACTGATAATAGTATAACATGCATCTCTTGTAACATTGGCCATTTTTATATTCTACTATACCATGTAGCTATTGGAAACAAAATAATCTTGAGCAGTATATTTATTGATATATATTATATAAAAATGCACACACATAAAACTATTTATAAAAAACAAACATTATGTAATAAATTGGAAACTATAATTTTCATTTCATCCTAGATTTGGCATCCAAATATTTGTCCTCCATTAAGGAGGAGGGGTTTGAATCTTCAAAAATTAGTTTGTAAAGAGCTATTGAGATGATATGTTTCTCTCTGGCGTGAAAAAGTTTAAATTGGATATCATGTTACACGAATACCATACAAAAAAAACCAACAACAAACAACCAAAATTCTACTTCTGCAAGTAAGCTTTTATTTCAATCAGTTTGCAAACAAGTTGTTTAGATAAGCAAAGGCATCTCCCGTTTCAAAATTTTTTCACAATTAGGACTTGTAAGTGCATACTAGGCAAAAACTTCAATTAGAAACAACTACGACATGTGCATCATGTTATTGCGATTCGTGTTCAAGTGTAGAACTTTGCGACATCTAAAATATATTGTTTATTATATAAGGAAATACAACATTCCTAAAATAAAACATTTTTTCAATGAAGTGCAATGTGTCATCTGCTCTTTCTTATTTTCTTTTATTTGGCTTTCAAAGATTTATTTGTTTTAATAGAGATATTATTTGCGTAACACAACGCCCACGCATTGGAATAAAAAAGAAAATGTTCTTTCCTTGTAATGGTATGTGACTTTATTGTACGGTCTGTTTTGCGGGTTACACATAAACTGTAATTTATTTTATTAATAACACTGTGTGTATCGCGTTTTTCTTCAATCTCATTTTACTGCACGTTTAATGGACTATTAATTTGTCGATTTGAACGTAAGATAATACTTTTGATAATTTCAATGACATAAAATTCAATTTATTTGATATGAGTTATTGCGGAGTAGTTAATGAATATTTTGTAATTATATTTTAAATGCAGTTGTTGCCCAGGGAACGCAAAACAGATAAGGGATAAAACGTTTTAGTTGTTTTAACTGATAAATGCTTCATCTTAACTTAAACGTGCATTATTTAGTTTGTGATGATATTGTTTAACTACTTAAAATTTACTACTTTAACTTTTAAAACAACCTTTCACTAAATTTGTGATAAGAAATAAAAAATGGTTGTAATGACTCCATCAGAATCCCTGCAATATCTGTCTGTAGTTTGTAGACTTCACATATGTGTGATTTCAAATTGACCAAGCAAGAGACAAAAGCCTTTGATTATTTTAAATTTCATTTCATAAGTAGAAGAGAATATTTATTCAATAAAAACAATTAAAAACATATGTTTTTTATTTTGTTCATTCTCCATACTTAAGTTTCTTTCCTGTGTTGGAAATCTTAGTGGTAATGGTTTAGTCCTTTATTATTTTGTTTTAAATTGTGATTTATAAGAATATATTCTCGTCATTTTATTTGCTATTTTTGACCATGTTTTAACTGAATTGGAGCACTATTATTACTGCTTGCAAAATAGTATGAAATGCATGCAGATAAAATATTGTATAACAACACACGTGACATGACAATCAGGCAACCGGGGAATAATTATATACAACCACATTGCCGTGACTTGTCACAATAATTCTACCTTTACATATATTAATGATACGTTATTGCTCTTTACATACATTAATGATACTTTATTGCTCTCTGGTTTGTTTACGCGTAATATATATAGCATTTTGCAATGCTTCGGAAAACTATCTGGTATATATCTTTCTAACATAAACCAAGACACGAGGATAATGCTACACGAATGTGATAATCATATTTACTTCACGTCCTATGATATGTAAACAACAAACTGTCAGCGTTTGAACACATGATGTTCTAAAAGAAAACATTACCGGATCCAATTTAGTGCCGTTTCTATTCAAAGATTAAAAAAAAACCTGATATTAAAGTATATCATGGGGCGTCCGTGGCCGAGTTGTTAAGGTCGTTGACTTCAAACCATTTGCCCATAACCGCTGTGGGTTCGAATCCCGATAGGGACCTTCGATTCTTTCATATGAGAAAGCTATACAGCTAGCTTACAGAACGTCGGTCGTTCTTTTCAGGTGCCCTTTTGTGCCTGAAATAATGCACGGAAGGGCACCTGAGGTCTTCCTCCACCAGTAAAGCTGGAACGTCGCCATATGACCTATACTGTGTCGGTGTGACGTAAAACCCAATCGATCAAACAAACAAACGAATATCATACCCATATTTCCTCGATATAATTTTCAGAGCAACACATATCTACATATGTAAAACATTTGACTGCAGCTACGTAACGTCGCCTTAGTGAATTTTCAATAAAGAATGAGCCATTGCGGCTTTTCCGAAAAAAGTTCTGAATTGTATATACAGGTTTCTCTTTAGCAATTGTTTCTCTTACAATTAGTTTGTTTACATAAAATGTGCTAATTATTAATTCAAATATATATGGCAATTACAATTTAAACATTTGACATCAATAAAGATTTCATAATTTTGTTTCACAAATCGTTTTTAAATAAAGATGGGTCGTGTAAATCAAAGTTCATGTCAAAACGATTCCAAAAAGTGAATTTAAAATTTAACATTTATTTCGATCATTTACAGTTGCCGTTTTTACCTTTGCAAGGGAATTGTGTGGTGTGATAAACAGTCTAAGTTGTCCTAATTGTTCATCTGCAAATAAAATCATGTTTTTGTTGTTATCAATTTTTACGTTTAAGGTAGCAACGACAGCCAATTAAAGACGCCCACAGTACGAAATTTTAATCAATATATTATTTTCATCTGTTAACTTACTTTATTTATCATTGTAAATTATCTTTTGTATTTTCTTTGAACTTACATTAAAGTGGTAATTTATATTCATTCTGATGCGTCTGCATTTATTTTTTAACACCCTACAAAGCGCATTTTTGGTAGCACTTTAAATTTAGAAAGTGAATATTGTCAACTTAAATCATTTTAAAAGGCCCATTATACCCAATAAATTCTTAATTCTAATTTCTCAAAACATGTTTTCATATTTGTTGTCCTCTTGGTATTGTTCCCAAAGAGTTACCAATTGGCCAGTAACCTGAATCATCTTTTGCATCTATTGATTTAGAATTTTGTATGGAATTCAAAATACTTGCTTTTTACACTTTCATATTGTTACGTTTCTGAAAAACAGAAGAAAATATTCCTTGCTACGAGCTTCCGGTAATAAGAATCAAACGTGCCTAAAACAATTATTTAAACGTTATACAACTCAAATTTGCTCTGTCTAAAGAAGTAAAAAACTTCCTAAAGCATAATGTGTCGTTTATGAATAACAATTATCATACATGTATCTTCTATTTTGTTAACGCAACGTCATATTAAGATAAATCCATGAATGTAAAGTAACAACGGTTTCGCGGCAAAACGCAATACTAGTAAATCTTCATACAGTACAAACATTGAACATTATAACATGACAATTAAGGAGAGGTTATATTTGAATGGGTCAATAGTGGTGTAAGCATTTATCTATCAGTCCGAACTTTGTTAAGTGAAACTACACTTTTTTAAACAAGGTATCCAATTATTTATATTCAATGCAAAGAAATAAATTATATCATGAAAACGCATATACGAGGGTTGTCCCAAAAGTCCGTGACAAATTTTATAGCCGGTTCATTTTTAACGCCAATAGAAAATAATTCACACATATAACCGTTAAGTTTATTATTTAACATTACAACAAATCATTTACAAAAAATTTACCTTAGTTACTTAGAAATTTTCAGTATTAACGACATTGGTTTGAGTTGCCGGCGCACGTCAAATAATTTACATTTTGTTATGAATAGGCTGAAATTAATTACGTATATTTCAAATATCTAATGATGTGTCTGCACAATGTCACGTTGACTTCCTCTGCTGCTATGTTTAAATCATCTCTGAAAATTTTAGTTAAATAACTTAAAAAACGAAAAAGATACGAATAAATGAAAATATCTCATATAAAATAGGAAAGTTAAAATGGCGACGTTCGAAGAATTTGCGGCGCAGTGAACATGTCACTCAGGTTTCATGACTATTTCGAGATGACACAACACGAGATTTTCAACAAATATACCAAATATAACAGTTTAGCAACATATTCTGAGCATTTGTGTACAAAAGGCATGAACGGAACCAGAGTTTTGAGCTACAAAAAGCGAAAATAAGGAAAACACGGATAGGAAGACCGATCTTCGTCGCCTATTTCCTATGGCTAAAAACAGGAGTAACGAGACCGGAAGTTCGCGTATAGCAAAAATTAACGTATGCCATCCAAACATTCAACAGACATTAACAACCACATGATTTAAGTCAGAAATTGACGATTTATGGGTACCATTATTGCGTTGAGAGCCATTGAGAGTATTTGAGAAAGGCGCCTTATATAGATTTAACGCCGTCTTTGACGTTGGACGTGCGCCGCGATTCAGTTAGTTGCCATGGTGTTTATGGCATATTTTTGTTGTTTGTTGATATTTATCTATGAAAATTTGTGAAAATGTTTAAATTATATGGGTTTATAATATATTAAAATATCAAGTTCGTACCTGTTTTATTTAGCTTTTAAACAATCTTGTCACAGAATATTGGGACAACCCTCGTATCATATTTTCTCTGATAAGTACGTCACTGAATGAGCATAAATAACGACTATTACTGGCTGACAACCTTATTTCGCAATGAAAACGAATTAATACATTATTCCACTTAAGTTATTTTATACCATTACATTTAAAATATTACCATAACTCAGCTTACAAGCTCATTATAAGGTATTTAAATGATTGCACAAGTTTTAAACAACACTAAAATACACATAGGAATATTCTTTTGTAAGAAACTATTTAAAGATCCTGTAACACATTTTTTTTTGATGGTTTTATTTCAATAAAATGATGCTCTTCGATGTTTGAAAATTGTTTTATTTGCATAATTATATACATATATAATTTTTTGTAGTAACAATATCAATCACAAAACATACATGTTAAGAAATCACTGAAATAATCCATCCGTTCATCTGCAACATTTTAAATATACCGCATTTGTCGTATAGGACTGATCGGTTTTTTTCTGAAAGTAAAAGCGTTACAAAAACCTACTTTCAGGTCCATTTAACACTATATTTTATGTATGATTAACGGATTATCAAGGTTGGTATCAGATAAAAAGTGTCATAGCCCAATGATATAATTTAGTGGTCTAATACTCCAATTTTCCTTAAAAAGGGCCCCCAAAAAAACTAAAGCATCGAGTACTAATTGTAAGGTCTTTATAGACATAAAACAATCCTTATATCGATATTATTATTAACATGATCTGTGTTTTAGTAAAAAGGGAAAGGTGTAAGAATTTCAAATTGCAGGAATTAAATTTTTATCTGACAAAGGCGCTTGGCTTTTTGCCTTTGGACTTGAACCAAGTTGATTGCATAGATATATGTATTCAGATACATCGTGCTTTATCACAAGAAAGGCAAGGGTTTTTTTACGCATAACAAACGTTTTGAAAAGTGTTTTGTAACCAATTTGCTTAAATGTTTGAAACTTTTTTAAAATGTAATGAATTATAATTTAATGACAAATAGATGATTATAAAATTTATGTTAAAAGTAGTACTACCACGTGGTTTTGGATGTAAACATTAACCGAAAGTGTAATCTTTGAAAATGCGACACGACTGTATATATTTGACATCCAAAGGAAAATAAAATCTATTTTGGTATAATTATGATTGAAAATCAAACTCATTTTTATCAATCAAAAAAGCCCATGATGTGCAATTATATAAAAATACGAACAGGTTGACAATTTGTAACTCCGGTTTCTACAACCATGATAATAAGCACATAAATAATATACTGTTTATTATTATATATACACATTTACTGAATTTAGGTTGGATTTTACTCGATATAATGAAATAAAAATCTTAGTCAACAACTCACAGCACTAAATAGTCGGAAAGGGCCGATGAGATGCGATTGCTCTTAATGTTATGTTGTATTTAAAAATAGGAAAAAGTGGTGACGGAAGCTGTGTTTAGGACAGTGTATTTGATAAAACTATCACATGAAATGAACAAAATGTACGTCAGGGTGGGATTTTTACACTTTTTAATATTAAAATTTCGGTGTTTCCCTTTTAATTTTTAAATACTAAGTCTTGGGTTAACAAAATTTTTGAGTATAAAAAATTTTCATTTTTTTTTCAAAAAGGAGAAAGGGGGTATTTTAATGCCTTCCATTATTTTTTTAAAGGGCCCTCCCACAGTGAATGGGGGGGCCAAAATAAAAATAAATAGTAAAAAGGGATAAATCTAATTTCAAAAATTAAAAAAGAAAGAAAAAACCAAAAAAGGGCCCAAAACTAAAAATTTTAAAGGGTTTTTGGTTTGTTTTGCCATTTTTAAATGAACTTGTAAAAATTTTTAAATAAAGGGTCAAACGCCCCCTAGACCCGGGGAAAAGAAAGAATTCTTTAAACATAAAATTTAAAGTCATTTTGGTTTTTAGAGGGGTTATCAGGAATTTTTACCCCACCGGGCCCCATTTTTAATGAAAGGCGGCGTAAGTTCCCCAAGTAAAAGAATGCGTGAAAAAAAAAACAACAACAACAACAAAAAAACACACACACAAAAATATAGGCAAAACTGAATGTAATTGAATTTTGAATGGCGATTAGCGGTTATAAAGCCTGCATATCATAGATGAGCTGTCAAAAACAAATTTACAATAATTTCAATTAAATCTCGCACGTAGAACATCGAAAGCAGTTACAGTCTGACTTTTATGGAATTACTTTTAGCCAGATATAACCTACTTTTTGTTATTTCAAGAAATTGAAGCAGATATACTTTACAATAATTTATTTGAAACTCTTGAACGGTTAATATAATTACAGATTTAAATTTTACTTTTGTTGGCTTACGAGTGAAATCTGTCCATATGTTTGACTTTAGTAACAAGAAACGTAGATTGAACATATGCTCGATATGTGAACGTAGAATGATAATGAGCGTTTTTTGTCTTTTAATTACCTCGATATCAAATCGTTTTTGTCTTTTTGTTGGTCTACAATATTCCTAAGATCTCTTACTATCTAATAATTGTCTGTCAAATGCAGATATATGTAAATAAGGGGCTTTTTATATCATAAATTGCCTTAAGTATATTTAATATATCATTTAAGTTAGAGTCTTGTTTTGAAAAAGAGGAAGTTTTGATTAAACCGTTTTAAAGCTTGCAGCTATTGAAAGATTTCAAAGATTTTGTATGCCTTATATACAACATGATTTAATGTGTCTGCTTGTTTTACGAACCTTGCATATTAATAACTTATATTTTTCATATTAAAAAATCAATGACATTTTCTTTATAAACTTTTAAGCCAAATAGAATCAATTAACAAACAATGATGTCGATGTTATCAAATAGAATGAAATCGGTGGAAAAATGCAAAAGGAAATGTTATTTATTATTGGTACGTTCTTTAATTGTTTTTCGTTTTACATGCTTATTATATTTATTTTTTATATAATTAAAATTTGTGTGTTAAGAAAAAACTATTACTTTAATTAATGTGTGCTTTTCATTCTTATTAGTTTCTGTGATAAATATTGCCACAAAAATTTATTCTAATTACATTATGATTTATTCATTTTTTTTCATGGCCGTCTTGTTTAAAAATTTACTTGTAGACATTACATTAATCATGTTTGCTTTATTATGATTATCTCAGCTTTTGTTTAAGTAAACGTGTTTTGCAGGTTATATGGCGACATTCCAGCTTTACTGGTGGGGCCTCTACGTACATTATTACTTAAATTTTAACAGAATTACATTTTGGAGGAAATGTGAAATTTAGTCTTGTACTGAATGTAAATTATATCAAGCAACGCTGGTCACATCGGCCTTACAAACGTGTTCTATGAATAAGATTTTCTCAATTTAAAAGATAAGCTAGACATATTGATCTAGAAGGCTATTTTAAGAGCTTTTTTCAATTAGACTTTTCATTAAGTTCAAACCTTCAGACATGTTAACACTTCAAACGTGTCTACTTTTAATTTAATAGATGTTACTCTATAATTTGATATTGTTTCTATATTCAGATTGAATAATTCGCAATCCTATTACGAACGATGTCTCCAGTATTCACTTAGTCTGTCTCAGTATGAATACATATTGTTAAAGAGATGTTTAGCTCTTTTCTCTTGTTGATTTGCTGCATGGCCATGAGCCGATTTCAGATTTTCTTTCCCTAAAATACATAGATTGTTCAGCTGTTGTTTGAGTATATTGTTGAATGAAAATTAATGTACTTCCAATGGCACAGTATTATCTTCTTGAAAATCTTTTTACAATAATCTGTTATCTTATCTACTGTATTACTTATTCAAGACATTAAGTCTGTAAAATAGAGACGTGAAAGGATTTTTTCTTGTTTCTGTTTCGTAGGGACAAATCAATGTTTATCGAGAAGAAAATTGGATTATAATTTTAATAAGAGTCTGAAAAAATAAATAAGTGTTAAGTATTTATGATTGTTTTTAAGTTAAAAATTAATCACCTTCATGTATACGGCAACACTGGTGGTAAAGTTCAGTTCGTCGGGTTTTTTTTTAAAAAAAAATGTCAGTTTTTGTTTTCATGACACTGTGTATTCATTCTATATGTAACTATACTGTGTTGAGTTTAAAACGTAATATATTTTTGTATGTAATTTTTACATTTAGAAAAGAGAGTGTATACCAATAATCAGTATAATAAAATATCAAAAATGAGCGTATATCTTTAACTCCTTCCTGTTTCCTATTTTGGTACATTTTTAATGTCAATGATCAATGTTCTTAAACATCAGGTTTTAAAGCCGACTTTATCGTTATCTTTATCTAGGATTTTTTGTTCATTCTCGTTAATATGGAATTAGATTTTATGCTGTGGTTAAACTTGTTATCACACAAACAATTAATACTGTCTTTTTCCAGATTAAAAAAAACCTTCAATTGAATGTTTTATGTACAACTATGTTATGTGCGAATTTGCCAGTGTGTATTTTTCACACTTACCTGTAAATGTCCACTTAAGCGAAATGATCGAAATTATTTTATTTAAATTGTGTTGATTTTTTTTTCTTACAGGCGAATTTCTTCCGCCGCAAATAATCATAACTGGTAAAACAACATGTTGTTTACCAAGCTATAAGTTCATGTATTCATGTTGAAAGACACGAACATTTGCAAGTTTTTCCATAGATTCTTTTCAATGTATATACATACATAATTAATTTGTTGTGAAAGGAATATAATGAATGTATATATAATGAAAATAAGGACTATAATGAACCTATAAGATAGTAAAATACATGAATGCTTCAAATTTATACACATACAGTATTAAATTTGTTGTCATTGTATTTTGTTGTTCTTTTTTCTTAATATTTACGTAATACCGTTATATAGTGTATATGTACCGATACATGATGATTACAACGAAACACATTATCAGTCGTCTGCATTTTACTGGAAGTAATGACACATCAACAAATCTTGAAATGCTGTTTATTTTTATTGGTTTATTGTGTACAAATATCATGATTTAAACGCAGAAATAAAACACTTGAATGGGAGAATGATGGTACCGCAGAAATAAGAAACGCAGAAATTTAAGACCCCCAATTTTAACGAAAATCGCAGAATTTTAAGACCGCAGAAATAAGTACTTATACGGTATTTAAGACTGTTTTTACAGTGTAATGCCTTTTCTCACTATTAATTTATATTCTAATGAAATCAAAGCAACAATGTGGGAATGTGCCTGTTCGTGTTGTTATTTAATTTAAACTCGTCTTTTCATCAAGATTGAATTAATTCTATTCCCATTTGCGGTAATGTTCCGATCTCAGGAAAAATCAATATTTGACACATTCGTTTGAAGAACAATTCCACCATTCTTTTCCGAGAAAATTATTTTTTACCGGCATGTTTACATAGCAAACAAAATATTATTTTTTTCTTTTTGCTCTGATTATCATGCATCGACTTTTACACATTTGTTTGAAAACCTAACATTATAAAAATAAAATTTTACCGCACGAACAAGATCATATCATTAAAAAACATCTTCTGAATGTGCTTAAACATACAGTATATATTACTATAATACCACATTGTGATGAAAAATTATGCTTGATACATCATTTTTAAAACGATTTTTTGAATATCTAAAGTTTATTTTTTAAACTTTTATTATTTCTAAAAAAACACCCTACTCGAGTAATATGACACATTCTTATATGACGAAAATATAATATGTAAATATGCAGTTTTAAAACAGAAAATGAATTCTAGTTTCATTTGTTTTAAAAAATTTTTACAAATTGTTTACAAAACACATCAATGCAATATTAAAAAGAGGCTATTGAATAAATAAGGTTCAATACCGAATGTATTGAACAAGTTTGATAAAATTATACATACGATGATACACTGTAAAAGGAAAACCCACAGGCGTAATATTAATGAATATTTGTAGAATAAGAATATCTGCTCGAAACCGGACGATACGGATATCAATATAATACAGAGTAAATTATGAAACTTTTATTTTGTCCATGTTAACAAGATATTCGAAGAAGATATATTAAACGTTTATTACTCTAAATAAGTAGACTTATTACAATCAGAAAATAATGCTATACTTGTAAATATTGGTTAAATATATGGATGTTGCCAATAATAAGAGACAAGAAATGTTTTTATAAGTGGTTAATAGATAACCATTTAAATTTGAGTTGTTACATGTACTTATCCTTATTGTCAAAAATATACATGTAATACTTAACTTTTGAGCAATTGTGTTTACATATGTTCTTTTTTCTAGAACTCTTTATTTCTTTGAATGGTAATGATATTGAGATGTTTTGTCTTCTTCATTATTTACAGCTCTCTATTCTCCGTTTGAAACAAACTTACTCAAATTTTGTTTTCTTTGCTCTTTGACATGTGACGATAAAATTATTGTATTTGTAATTCTTGTAGCTAACACGATACTGTAAAAATGTATAAGTTACCAAAATAAACTATTTACTCTTATTCTTATTAATTGACCGCTTAATATAATATGAGCAACATAAAAAATATTATTTTTGCAAACAAAAATTTACGTGATACTACTTATAAAGATTTTTTATAAGATATATATCTTATTTTTTTTGAGGGGGGGGGGGGTGGGGTGTGGGGGGATTCGGTTTTACGTCGCACCAATACAGTATAGGTTATATTGCGACATTCCAGCTTTACTGGTGGAGGAAGACATCAGTTGCCTTTACGTACATTATTACTTAAATTTTAGCAGAATTACTTTTTTGAGGAAATTTCAGAATTAATCTTGTCTTGTGTACAATTTATATTATGCAACGCTGGTCACATCGGCCTTACAAACGTGTTCCATGAATAAAATTCTCTCAATTTAAAATATAAGCTAGACATATTGATCAAGAGGACAATTTTAAGAACTTTTTCAATTAGAATTTTCATTAAGTTCAAATCTTCTGACATGTTAAAACTTCAAACGTGTCTACTTTAAAGTCATAAGATGTTACTCTTTAATTTGATATTGTTTCTAAATAAAGATTGAATTATTCGCAATCCCATTACGAACGATGTCTCAAGTATTCACTTAGTCTGTCTCAGTATGAATGAGATGCTAAGCCTTTTTCTCTCGTTGATATGATGCATGACTCGGAGCCGATTTCATATTTTCTTTCCTTAAAAATATTGATTGTTCAGCTATTGTTTGAGTATATTGTTATATGAAAATTAATGTATTTCCAGTGGCACAGTATCTTGAAAATCTTTTGGCAATAATCTGTTACCTTATCTACTGTATTTACTTATTCAAGACATTAAGTCTGTAAAATAGAGACGTGAAATGATTTTTTCTTTCATTAGGGACAAATCAATATTTATCGAGAAAAAATTTCGATTTGAATATTTGATAAGAGTCTGACAGATAAGTGTAAAGTCTTCATGTAGTTCTTAAGTATCAAATTATTCACCCTCATGTATATGGCAACACTGGTGGTAAAGTTAAGTTTGTCGGGTGTTTTTCAAAGGAACTCCCAGTTTTTCGTCATGACACTGTATATTCATATTATATGTAACTATACTGTGTTGAGATTAAAACGTAACATATTCATATTTTGTATGTCTATTTTACTTTAAAATAGAGTGTGTATAACAATAATCAGTATAATAAAATATCAAATTTGAGCATATATCTTTACCTCCTTCCTGTCTCCTATTTTGGTACACTTTCTTAATGCCAATGATCAATGTCTCAAACAACAGTTGAAAGCCGACTTCACCATTTTTTTTTCTAGGATGTTTTTGTTCGGTCTCGTTAATATGGGATTAGATTTTATGCTGTGGTTATCAAACAAACCATTAACACTGTCTTTTTCCAGATTAAAAAAACCCTTCAATTGAATGTTTTAGAGATTCAAGACTGTTTTTATAGTGTAATGGCTTTTCTCACTATTAAGTTATATTCTAATGAAATCAAAGCAACAATGTGGGAATGTGCCTCTTCGTGTTGTTATTTAATTTAAACTCGTCTTTTCATCAAGATTGAATTTATTCTATTCCCATTTGCGGTAATGTTCCGATCTCAGGAAAAATCAATATTTGACACATTTGTTTGAAGAACAAATCCTACTTTCTTTTCCGGGAAATTATTTTTTACCGGCATGTTTACATAGCAAACAAAATATTATTTTTTTCTTTTTGCTTTGATTATCATGCATCGACTTTTACACATTTGTTTGAAAACCTAACATTATAAAAATAAAATTCTACCACACGAACAAAAACCATTCATTAAAAAAACATCTTCCGAATGTGCTTAAACATACAGTATATATTACTATAATACCATATTGTGCTTGATACATCATTTTTGAAACGAACAAGATTTATTTTATCTTTTAAATTTCCACTTACATACTTTTATTTTAGAACATCATTTTTAGTATGAAGCTTCTTTACTAATATGAATTCCACAAGAGGGATAATTCAGATGAAGAATAAGATTGATGCTATAAAACAGTCATTCACATAAACGAACAAAAGAACCTTGTCAGACATAGTAATAAGTTCAATCTATTTTCAGAGCTTTTAGTAAGGAAATCGATTCAATTTCAGTCGTACGTTTTTCACATCTTGAAGATAATATTCCTAGGTCTAAGAAAATAACAAACACAAACTTGAAATGAAAATTTGTTTGTAGCTATACAAAAATTGTTATCAAAACTTCAGAGAAATTTTCATATCGATCGATCAATTTTCGTTTCATTTTAAAGAAATATTCCTTACAGTAAAAGCTTTTGAACTTTTGAAGTCAGCACATTATTATTCCTTTGTGTTTAGATATGTTTTATATGGATTTAGATTTTCTTGAGGTGCAGGGAAATGTTAGGCAATGAATTTAAGGGATGTAATTGATTTAGTCTATCAACTTACCTAGAAACAATATTTAATGAAAATACCTTTTCAATATCGATAGCAAAACAAACGTCTTTTTTGACATACTTAAATGAATATTTATTACATTCAAACGGATGGGATCAAGTTTTTGTTATATTGGCAGAACGTTTGGCTCTACTAAGCAACCCCCTGCTTAAAGTAATAGTATCCCTAAACCTCGTTCCAGATCAGAGGTAGAGATGATTTTAGAACTGTCACTTGCAAATTTGCTCAATTGTTTTGTGAAGCGAGCCAATTTAATGCTGTTCTTGTTATTCAAGCAATATTGTTTCCACGTAAAAGCATAATAGTATCAAAGTATCATTTTAAGACCTCATAATTTTAAAGGTTTTTGTGTACTCGTGTATAGAATGTATCAATGTCACGATTATCTAATTAAAATCACCGTTACAAACGTGCAATGTTATAAAGGTTAATCTTAAATATGCATTCTCAAATTAGAATAATATATCAAGCATTTTAGCTAGACATACTGATCTTTACAACAATTTTCAGGAATGTTTTGAATTAGACTTTTTATTAAATCTAAATTGCAAGACAAATTTTATCTCTACAGTGTCTACTTAAAAGTCACATGAGGTTTCCTTCTTGTGGTATTATTTCTATATGAACATTCATTATTTCAATCCCAAAAGAAATCTTGTCTTGTTGATTTGTACAGTGTTGGCGCTTCATTTCTATCCATGTTTTGTTACGAGAACTTTTCTTGCCTTCGAACGTAATATTATATTAATCAGCACCTTTTTTGTATAAAAGTTCAATACATTTTTTAGCACTCTGTGCTTCTTTAGGACATTCGTTTTTGTTTTCTATTTCAATTTGATAAATATTCGGATTGGGCATTCTTTTCAATATATGTTTGATCTTGTTATTTCTTATCGTAATCATAAAAATAAATTAATAATATGAAAGTAAAACAGGTCCACCAATGACTTTTATTTAATTCCACTTCTTCTGCTATCTTCATTAATACATTTTACCAAGTCAGGGATCAACCTTTGACGCATCAGATTTATAAACCGACTCCATTCTTTTTGTCAGGGAAATGTTTCACTAGTTTTTACAGTCACGTTTATTTGATAATGACAACACAAAATTAGATTTGTATTAATGCAGTGATTATCAAACAAACCAATACCAATTTCTTTCAATATTGGACAAAGAATCACATCGAAAAAATTTAAGACTTGACACTAATTCTGTGAACTGTGTTGACAAGGTTTTGCGATCTGATTCTTTTATCTTGGTATTTTTGAAATTGGAAAAACTCACATCAAGGAATTTTTTTTTTGTAATCTGGAAAAGGGATGATCAGAGATGATCCATTTGAAGCAACAAAAAGCAATATTATACAATGTTATATGAACATTGCAGGCTCGGGTTGATTGAGTCTCTCCCCCCTGAGATAAAGAGCAACATCTCTCACGCCAACTTTCACCAGCTTAGGCGGTAATCAATATTCAACACCAAAAGTGCACACCCCTATCACCAGCTTGGGCGGTAATCAATATTCAACACCAAAAGTGCACGCCCCCTATCACCAGCTTAGGCGGTAATCAATATTCAACACCAAAAGTGCACGCCCCCTATCACCAGCTTGGGCGGTAATCAATATTCAACATCAAAAGTACACACCCCCTATCACCAGCTTGGGCGGTTATCAATATTCAACATCAAAAGTGCACGCCCCTTATCACCAGCTTGGGCGGTAATCAATATTCAACACTAAAATGCAAACCCTTATCACAGGTTTGGGTGGTAATCAATATTCAACATAAAAAGTACTAGAATCAATGAACGCGATGGACCAGAAAAAATACAAATATAACAACACTAAATACTTCATAATGTTGCTTCTCACTGTGTTTATAAGATTATGCACTTTGATTCTGTTATCGCATATTATTTTCAAATTTTAATAATATTATTGGACAAAAACTCACATCGACACTATTTTAAGTATTTGACAGTGTCTCCACTCACTAGCTGTATACTTCATAATGTTACTTCTCACTGTGTTTATCAGGTTATGCGATTTTATTCTCTTATCTATCGTTTTAATCTGATCAACTCAACAATGCGGGACTTTGATTTTTTTCGTTTGTGCCATTCTTTTATTTAAACTCGTCTTTCCTCCCTGATTCAATTATGTTTTCCCCTTTTGCTAGAATAATGTTTCAATTACATTTGGCACATTCGTTGGATACGAAAGACCGGCGGGGACATTTCAATTTCATATATTTCCAATTTCATCTTAGTGAATTTACAATGTTACAATTTTCTTCGTGAAATCACGTTTCAAACATATGGAATTCATGAATTTACGCTTTTAACTTGATGACTACACTATTTTTAGTTCACGATATCACGATTTCAACTTCACCAATTTACCATCACGAATTAACATTTTAACTTCACGATTTCAACTTAATGAATACATAATTTCAATTTATGAATTTTAACTTTATTACCAACACTTAACCAAGTTCAGGATTTTATCTCAACACAGTTAAAATGGTGTATTCACGACGTTGAAATCGTTAGGTTAAAATCGTGAATACATGAAGATGTTTTCGTGCAGCTGAAATCGTGAATTTGTGATGTTGAAATCGTTTTTTTATAACGTCGAAATCTTGAATTCATCATGTTTAACTCTTAAATTAATGAATTTGAAATCTTGAATTCGTGAATTCCATATGTAGAAATCGTGAATTCATGAATTTGAAACTGACATTAACCGAGAAGATGAACCCAAAATTCAAGAAGTTGAAATATTACCACTGGTCGTTCGTAGTTTTAAGAACAATCAAGGAAATTATTTTAAGGCTTGTTTACTTGTTAAACAAGAAATTTGATTTTTCTTCTTGCTTTGACTATTACTCAATTACGTTAAACATTTGTCTTTTAAGATGAGTAAAAGATCTCGGATCGAAGTATTTTTAAGAACTCTGCATTTGCAATGTTTCTTCTGATTTTTTTTACTTGATTAAATTGCTTTTTTTTAAATTGAAAGTACTGCCTTTGGATACAGAATGCTTAACAACCTCAAGCAATTAACATCTTATCAATACTTGAAAAACGAAACGCCTACACGCTTAAAGTTGGCACGAACTGTCAAAAGTATTGTTTTGTAGTTGTATATTTCACATTTTATGTCATGTAAAGAATTGTAAAATAGGATTCACATTGGTCAATTAAATGTTTAAATCTAAAATTTATGTCTTTTTAAAAAGAGGAAATCTAAAACTGTATTTAATCCTTATTGTTACATTCAAATGTTTTCAATCTAAGCTACAAGGAAAGCTTACTATCATCTCATGTTCTGAAAAACGATACATAAAACTTCCTGTAAATGTATCATGATGAGGCAGTTAAAACGACATATGTATTTTGCCAAACGTACACAATAATTATAAGATATAACACATACAGTAATAAATTAGTTTGATATCTCATATTGCTTTAATCTTATACAGTCTCATAAACATTTTTAATTTGTAACAAAAATAATATTTGTCTTTGCTGAATTTATGACCATCCGCATTAAAGTGAGTATAACAATGTTATGGACAGCTGTGCTTGTTTGTTTGTTTTATAAGGTTTTACGTCATACCGACACATTATAGGCCATTTGGCGACGTTCCAGCTTTACTGGTGGAGAAAGACCTCAGGTGCCCTTCAGTGCATTATTTCAGGCACGAACGGGTACCTGAGTAGAACCACCGACGTTTGCTGAGCTAGCTGGATAGCTTCCTCACATGAAAGAATTCAAAGTCCCTGTCGGGATTCGACCCAGAACGGTGAGGGGCAAGTGGTTTGAAGTCAACGACCTCAACCATTCGGCCGACGAGCCCCCCCCCCCCTTACAACTGTGCTAAATCGATTTCCTGACACAATTGTCAAAGGTCGAACTTATTTATAGTTATGAAGATTCGTACTGAACTGTAACTACAGCAACAAAGTGACGACATTTATCCACATTACTTGAACCCATGGATGATAAACAGTAAGTAAAGCAAACTTGGTTTGGTTGATTGGGTTTGCTTTGAAAAGATTAAACATTTAGCTTATCTTGACAAAATTAGGTAATTTCTGTATATTGATACATTAAAAGTAAAAATGATATCTAAATACTGTTTATTGTTTTGCCAATAGCACAGTAAGTTAGTGATGGGTATCTATAAATGTAAAGGTACTTTCTGAATCTTAAATCTAGAAAAATATACTGAACAATGTTTCTACTCTAAATTGATCCGCTTGTGGTTAAGGCGTTGCTTGTAAAGGGTTAGGGCATCGGATTTGCACTCACTGTTTAGCCCTGCGTGATTGTAAGAGGGGACTTAAACAAATAGGTTCGAATTACTGGATTGTATGCATGTTTAAGTACCAGCAGATGAGACGGTTTTGATTCTTGGTGTTGCTTTAAGATTGTCACACCTGAGGTTAGCCGAAAGCATGTTTCCATTTTGGCGCAATATGATCTTAACTGAGTTGTAGCGCCGGAAAATAATCAATTGATTCAGATCAATTAAATTGTTAACAAGGTCAATTATCATAGATCAGTGTATCATGTTAAAGTAAAACAATATATGTTCTTTCTATCCCTTACTACCACGTGTACATAAAAAAACATGATGAAACAAGCAAACAAATAAGAATTACGTCATGTAAGAATAGTCTGTGAAAGTAGAAGAGCTTAATATAAATTATTCATTAGCATGTTTGGCTTTGATCGCTTAAAACATATCAATTAATCAAAGAATGTGTGTAAACGAAAGTAGTTTGAAGTTAAACGCCGTAGACATTACTTATTTAAAAACCTTTTAAAGTTCTTTCAAGTGTGGATTCGCGTACATATATCTTTGAACACATCTTGTTATTTCAAAACTATTGTTCGAAGATTGGTGAATATAATATAAGACAAATTTGACATGAACAATAGCTTTAGAAGCTGTGAACTATTCGTTATCAGATGCATGTCGCCAGACATATTGATCTAATAATGTTTCTTTTAATTTTGAAATCTATTTCTTACTTCAAAGTTCTTCTGTTGTTTTTGAAGTGAATAATTCGATAACTTTTTAGTGATCTGAGGTGTTGACGGCTTACCTGTATTTTCACTTTAAGATAACAAATATGTTAAAATATGGGCTTAAAGTGTTTCTTGTAAGGATTTATCTTATTTTTTTATTTTAATCACCTCTTTCAAGTATAACGTGTTAATGTGTAATTACACTTGAATGTTTGCAATTAAGAAAAAAAGTTGCCTGCATTCATACATTGTACATGTATACTCTTAATAAACCTGGTCTAAAAGAAGGTTTGAAATATAAAAAAATCTAAGTCCCTAAAATTGTAGAATTTATGTCATTCATATATTTATGAAGTTGAAATCGTCAATTCGTGAAGTTAAAATAGTGAATTCACAAAATTGAATTCATAAGGTTGAAATCGCGAAGTTGAAATCGTGAATTAATGAAGTTGAAATCGTGAATTCACAAAGTTGAATTCATGAAGTTGAAATCGTAAATTCATATAGTCGAAATCGTGAAGTCATAAAGTTCAATTCGTGAAGTTAAAATCGTGAATTCATGAAGTTTTTTTTTGAAATCGATAATTCGTAAAGTTGTAATCGTGAATTTATGATGTTGAAATCGTGAAGTCTTCAAATTGAAATCGGGAATTCATTAAGCTGAAATCATGAATTCGTGAATTCTGTATATTGATAACGGAAATTCACGAAGTTGAATGGTCCGACCAGTCTTTTGTAATTATCCCATTTTTTCTGAACATATTTCCTTAATATGAACATATTTCCATTTAATCTGTATTTGCATTATTTAGAAATAGAAACTTAGCTAAAAACCTGTAAAACTTATAGTACATTTTTGTTTAAGTCCACAGTAAATGAATTAAATAAAGAGATAAATAATTTTTTGTTTTTGTATCACATGAAATTTCATTTTTATCGAAAAATCTTTTAACACTGTTTTGGAAGTTCACAAGATGAAATAAAATTACATCTCACACAACAAACAAACATTTTCTTTTTATAGTTTATTCTTAAATGCAAGTTTACATGCAACTGCCTCAATATTAACTTGAATTTGAAAATCTGTTTTCCCAGCTGGTAGACTCAATTTCAGACGAATTTTATAATAATATGCATACATAAGTCTAGAGCTAAAAAAAAGTTAAAAAATTGTAGTAAAATGACCGTCAAATTATTTTTTTTAAAACAAAAAATACATATAATCGCTTGATTAAATAATTAAAACAAACAATTCTAGGAGATGAAAAAGTAATACATGCCTAAATAATGTCTGCCAAAATAGCGGGAACAGATAATAGGCTATCCTTTTGTAAGCGACCTCCATTTTCAAAAGTTGTTTATTTTTAGAGAGGAAAGAATAATATGTTTTTGATTCGGACGAATTTCATTTGGATTTGATTATTTTAAATATATTTATTAGGAAGAAAACATCCTCGAGCATTGTTACGGACAATAAATAATTGTTGGCTTATGTGTATACATTCAAGAAGCGAGACAGGACATTCTATGAAAGGCTGTAGTAGGAACGCTGGGTTATTTATTTATCTTTCCGTGGTTGCCATTGCTTTTACACATTGCATTACTAGGATTGTTAAATATGCCCTAATGACACCAACAGCAGTTTTGCATGTGAAAGGAAGAGTGTATTAGATTGTTATGAACAAAAAATACAGACGATATTTGGTGATCGATAAATTAAATGAATTAAAGTATTTATCTTTTTGATTACGTTTGCAATTTAAAGTATCTATAAATTTCAGATTTGATTTGATTCGCTCTAAACAGGCCTGATATTTCGGAAATGTAAACGAAAATAAAAATTAGATACCACATGAGGAAAAAGTAGTCTCTTCTTTGTAAAATGTGAAATTATATTTTGATAATTTTCACTGTGAAGTAATCATATATAATTTGATAGTACGGATAAGTCAGTAATCCACACAATAGCTGAAAAAGATTTTTTGTTTCCTGGCGAACCGCTTTATATTTGAGTTGAATGGGTCATTGCAGATCATGTAGGGCACTGATAACATTTTTTACGAAATTTGTAACAAGGTCATATCTTATCTATTAGGTTATTTATTATATCTTCTTACCTCAGCAAACCACAAAAACAAAATGACATGGATGTTTGACATAGGTAATTATATTTTTATATTTTTCAGCATTTTAAACAAAAAAAATCTAATTAAATTTAGAAAGCAGCGAGTTATGTCTAATTTTGTCACCTTCATAAAATTTTAAGAATCACTGCGGGTTCGTTCGCCGTGACCTAAATTTGTACCTTTTTTATAATTGTTTTTTCATATAAAATAAATTGATTAGCCACGTTTTCGAAAAGCCCAAGACTATTTGTGTATTATTTGAAACTTCAAATAGTATTTTTGAAATTCATTGTGTGCTGTTTTAGAACCATTTGCCTTATAAACATTGACCTTCCGATGATTATGTCTAAATATGGGCCACTATTTAAGTAAACAGCAAACGGTAAAAAAGGTGAAACACAAGATTATGAAATAATCGAGTTTCGTACATCAACGTCACTCAAAAGGTACATATTTAACACGTTGTTTGTTTTGTTTTGTTTTTTCTCCTATTTTTGTAATGAATATTTAATCAAGATTTCTGCACAGAATAGTATACATGTACACCTTTAACATTAAAACCACATTATGCTTCAGACTTTCATATTTTGTTTAATTATTTACAAATAGCTAACATCTGTTCAATAATGCTCTATAAATGGATTTAGAGAATTTATAAAAGCTTAAAAACTGAAGTCATTAGGGCTAAACGTCATTTAATGTGACGTGAAGGTATTTAACTGTCAACAAAGTAGTATTTTGACTTCCATATAAAACACTTATTCACTTTAATTATACCAGTTGCGAGGAGAACAAAAGTAGCATCAATGGCCATCACTGATGACATGTGTCGCCTGATGATAGCCAATAGCATGTTGCATCTACTGTGAAACAATAGACACAACAATTATTATCAAAGAAAACATGTTTTAATCATGGGTCATTACTCAGCTAAAAATCCTTCAACCAAAAACCCTTGTCACTTGACCTACCGATAAATCATTTTATGTTTAATTGAAATTGCAGAAATGGTATAAGAGGAGTCCGGACAAATTTTATTAACACTTTATTGAAGAGCCATAACTCCGCCAAAAATATTTCAACCGGAATACCTGTGAAATATGAACAAGTACTTGAGCTACAGACCAATCCTGTAAAGCTTTAATGAAATTGCTTTAGTTGTATAAGAAAAGTATTCCGGACAAACTTTGAAAATAAAAATCTTTTAAGGTCTTTAATTCTGACAAAATCACTGAACTGGAAAATTTCGACACCGACGATATGCACAAATACATTTGGTACTGGTCATTCCTGTAGCGTTTGAATAAAATTTCACCAGTATGTTTTTAGTTGTCGGGACAAGGTTTGAGACGGACGGACGAAAGAACGGACAGACGACGAAGAAGTGACCCTTTATGTCTTCTTCGTAGAGGCGACACAAAAAAGGTTCATGTAGAAAGCATTTTTTCATCAAAACTGTTATACACTGTAATAAGATACCATTTTTTAAGAAGTAACATTGACATTTGGTATTTCAGGATGTTGGTTATTTGTGTTTATGCTACTTAACATAAAATGTAAGTTGATAGTATATATAAACATTTATTTGCTCATTGAAATTGAAGATTATTACCCTCTTTGTCGAACCTTTAACTGGCGTAGCGATTAATATGACTGCCTTCTAATCTACTGTCCCCTCACAAGACACACCAAGGAGTTAGAATTAAGTGTTTTCAATTAGATACCAGATAAAGGCTCAATACAGTGTTAGCCAAATGGTCTAAAACGTTTCGAAGCATTTCATTGCTTTGAACAAGAAGGACCAATAACTTTTTAAACATATTTTTAATCAGTAAATTATGTTTTTTTATCATTTTTTAATTGTGTCACATTTTGACCTACCGTCATTTTTTTTATCTTTTGATAAATCTACATATACCTATTACTTTATAGGAATGTTTGTTTGTCTAGGTAGATAAAACATATTTTCTTGCTAATTGCATTCACGGTTCCAAATAAAACAAACTATTATTGACATAATATTTTATTTGAAAATAATAGTTACTTTAGTTAGTAATTGAAATATCAATTCATGTATCAAATATTGCAAATTACAAACAAAATGTACATATGCATGTTTAACTATATAATTAAATAGTGTACCATGAAATATATTGCAGTACATACCACATTCATGTGGAAACCCGAATCATACGAAATTCCTTAGAAGCAATACCAAGTTGTTTTTGTTTCTTACCTGCCTTCGGTCATTAACAAGCTATGAATTGAATTCAGATTTATTGTGATATTTTTCCATTCTAAGTTGCAGGATGCATAACATGTCTAAATTGTAGAAATACTGCCGATCTTAGCAATTGTAAAGAAGGCAGTTGTTTGTAAATAACAAACGAGGTAAGTAGAACAATCGTTCAATACATGGCTTTAATATTATATAACCATGTTATTATAAGTGCTGTTCTTACTTTTCCGGGGTACTGGGGATCAATGATTCAATCATTTTTAAGTGTTTGGAAATTTAGTACCATTAAAGCCGGTGCTAGGGGGCGTGAGGTATGTGCACATTATCATCATCCCTCATGTACAGACTCAATTATAACAAGACAAAAAAATCTGTATAACAGTGCACTATACTACTCTTATTGCTTAACAGTTAGAAAATAGGGAACAACTCTTAGAGTCATGGAACCTTTCTTCATCATGTAAAATAATCACAAAGAGCAGGTATGTGCAGTTTAAAAAAAAGAATATTGAGTAGTTTTTTGAATCACAACATGCACGTAAAACAATAAGTGTGACGAAAGCGGCAACGCTGACGTCAGGGTGCGTTCAATAGCTCTCCGCCGTTTCTTTGAAGAGGCAAGCCAAAAACGTGCGATGTCTTTTATTAAAAATAAACCAACATATTTGAAATTCGATAAACGAAAGTTGATAGACGCGTAGTTTTGTGTTGGTGGTCAACTAAAAATGTTTACACAGAGTTTACTGATAACAATTATTAACAGATTTCATTGCTTCAGATTTAATGTGAATAATGAGCATGCACTTTTGACAGTTAATGTTTTATGTTGTTAAATGGTGTCCTCATTTCCATGGAAAATATTTCGCGGCATACACATTTATGTTAACACATATGAAAATCAATCAATACAGGATTACAGCACGTTTTCATTTACAACAAAGTCGTGTAATATATTCCTAACCCTGACTCCGTTGTGTTACATGTACAAGTTTTGATAAATACGAACAGACATATCACAATTTGTCAAACTAAAGATATAAGTGTATGAAAAGTATTTTGTTTGTCTTGCATTGCAGACATGTTACATTGAAAAAAGTTTGTCAACCGTGGACCTTCAACCCGTTTATAATACTGGATGTAAAAATCTTGAAGTAAGTTTTTGATTGACTGAGTCTGTTTTTCATATTTAATTTCTATATTTCCAACATAGAAGGATAACACATAACATTGTTTTATCACGTTTAAAATTACGTACATTCATTTTTTAATAGCAGGCATTAAATAATTTAAATGGCAACGTCCACGAAAGAAACCATATTTTTAGCTTAAATAATAAAGCACAAAATAGTGAAAATAAGAATCCCTAAAGAAAGTCAAACACGGCAAATTGAAAATGTTGCAGCTTCGGTCTTATTGAGTCTATTCATGGACGGTACTGTCAATCGCAAACTTCTGTCAACGCCCCCTTACACCGGCTTAAACAGAATTCAACATTTAACAAGTCATTATTTTTCAAACCGAGCCTGCAACATTTTTTAATTTTGCCATTTTGGGCTTTCGTTAGGGATTCTGTTTTTCTATTTTCATTGTCACCTCCATGTTATTTGTGCCGTGTTGCGGCCGTAAAAAGTCTCCCAGTACATTTAATCAAAATGTATATTTTCGATCCTTGAAGATCGTTCAGCACGACATTATTGTTGTGTAAACTTTTTTATGGTATTTTAGTCTTCTTTTTGGCCTTTTTCAACTTTTGCCGTTCTAGTATTCCTACCTGAATACTGTATAGTCCCCATTAGGATATGTTGCCTGATTTTTAAATTTGTCTTTTGACGTCATGTCTGTGATAAGCAGGCTTCTTAACGTCAGGTCCCTTAACAAAATTCCATTTTATTTAGTTCTACCCATTGTTTTCTCGTTCAGGGCACACACATTCTTTAACTTGGGGACCATACTTCGCTTTTCATGGGATGACACTACTGTGTCAGATTGAAAGTTCCATGATAACTGCCGTATGAACACATCTGCGGATGTTTCTTAGTTCAAATTTTTACCATTTTTGTGTAAAAATGTTGAATTCTGCTAAAGCCGGTGCAAGTGGACGTTGACGGTTACTTGCATTGTCCAATACCGTCCATAAACATGCTCAATCAAACCAAGCTTTCGTTAGAGATTTGTCGAAAACCTTAGGCAACTGTTGCAAAGTCACAAAGGTCCTAATTCCAAAGGATTTAGAACTGTTTTTGCTTATGAATACATTTGATAAATATAACATGTTTTGTGTAAAACGTACAACTTTGCCAATGATTGTTTAAATGGTAATATTTCTTTTTAATGAATCAAATCTTAACTGACATAAAATGCCCCTTTTCTCACAATAATGTGTAATAACGTTAGGTACCATCTTGCACTGACCCCATCTTTAAAATCTTCTGCACGACAGAAAAAATAATATGCACAACAAAATTGTGTTTTTCCGAAAAGATAAAATCATATTAAAACGTAATTCACAGATAATGTCTCAAAAAGTTCTTAAACTTGGCCAGTTATGTCAACATCGGATAATTAAATATAAGGCGGCTTATTTTTAGCAATCGTTTCCTTTAGAAGTGTCATACGCTTGAATATGACATATCTTTAACATTTATTATTTTCTAAATTATTAATTTTCATTTAATTCATTCTTTATTTCTCAATATCATTTAAGATAATTCATATTAAATCTAAATGAATTTTAGTTTTATGCTCTTTTTCTCAAAAAAAAAAACTAAGAATGTTTACTACTTCTGTGAATTGGAAGGTTCAATTAAACCGAGCCTGCGGTGTTTTTTTTTTTCATTTTTTTCCCGTACAAATGCTTCCTCTAAGGTTGCTTTTAAATCATTATATGGATTTATTTTTCTTATTCAGTACTGCAGACTAGAATATTGCAATAAGATAGCATACGGAGGTAATATACAATTGACGAAACAAGCTATCGATAATCTGACTCTATGTTCAGAGTGTTGTTTTGAAGATGGCTGCAACACAGAAGGGTGTGGTTATATTAAACGTAAGAGTTCTAGTATTAAAGGCAAAATAGCCCTCAGAAATGACTTTTTGAGTTCATTTATAGCGTTATTGACAATCATCATCATGATGTGAAGTATGTAGAGATAAATATGAAACTTTTTGTTATAAAAGAACATCAGTAGAACATCAGTGAGTCCTTCTTTGATCAGTCAATATTTCTCGATTTGTTTAATGTTGTTGTGATTTATATTTCGAGGATTTTTTTTTCAGATTTAAAGCAAAATTAAAATACCGATTTATCCCAATATACTCTTTATAAAAACTGTTATAATTATATAAGTCGAAATGTTTTTTTTTATTTGTTGAATTTTCGATTTGTCGAAGTTTTTTCATCGCCCGTATAAAGTAGAGAAAATAAGAATCCCTAACGAAAGCCAAACACGGCAAAATTATAATTGGTACAGTAATAGTTAAATTGTAACAGAGGCATTTTGACTACCAAATAGGAAACTCAATTAATACAAATAACCTCTATTCAATGTTGAAAAGTCGTTAAAGGTAGTTCAGTTATATGGTCAACAATAATCAAATTTTGAAAACTGTAACAGCACACACACACGTTAAAGGTATATCATGGGTAATGGGCACAGTAAGGCACTGTAAAATTGACAACATATGACAGTTAAATATCTTATCAGTCACCTGTATTCAAAATTTTAATATAATTTACCGTGTGGTTTATGAGTTATGGATATATTTCTGAAATAAAACTTCGCTGTTAGAAGGGTTTTTATCAGAAATGAGGACACTCTTAATAATCTATAATATCATCATTATGAAAAATGTTTTCCTATTGATCATTGTAAAGAAACAAATAATAACATTCAGGTAACAGATTTACATGATAAAATGACTGTTTCTAAACAAAATGTTGTTCATATGTATAAAAATGTTACCCTTCTCCGCCCACTTTAAATACTTATTTGACCATTTCACTTTATAAAAGCCTTATTCAAAATGCCCCTTAAATTTACCACAATGAGGGACTGTTTTCTAAGTCTGCCTATATTTTAATCAGAATATACAAGGTTGATTATGCGAAATATAAATTACTTTTACCATTCAGTTTTTATTTAATCACATTTTGAAAATATCTGGTATCATATTTGCTATTAAATTTGGCATTTTAGCAAATAAATACCTACAATGACTATATAATTAAAATCACGTTTTTCTTCCAAGAAAAAAGTTGCCCCTTCTCGGGTTTGAACCTACGCCCCTCAATTTCAATGTTATTGACAAGTCTATTTGAATACTGTTCAAAGAGGAGGTAATGCATTACCAAAGATCTACCTTAAAGTTGAATTAAAATTTTTATTTAACAGTAAACTCCGCTTATAACGAACTCACTGGGACATTCAAAATCTGATCCTTATATCCGGAGTTCCTTGTAAGAAAATAGCGAATACGTTCCTTTTTTTATAGCGAACAGATTTACATTTAACGAACTGATTAAATATAATCGTCCGCCATTTTGAAGAGAATTTGATTAAAAAAAATAGTCATTTATTTCATTTTTAAACACAGTACCCGAGGGTGTACTTTTTGAAATTGAAATTTATTGCTTTCTCAGTTTTCGGTTTACTCCTTATCTCAATTTCAAATGAAATATAATATTTTGTTTCTAAACTATTTTCGTTTTCTTTCCATGATTGCGAATGAACAAGATTTCGAAATTTCATTCCTTTTATATTATATACCCTCTATTATTATTTAAGGGTGGCTTTTACTAATGTAAGATTCACATTTCCTTTCATTTAAATCAAGCGTACTTTGCAGTTTGCAATGGATCATGCTTGCAAGCATGCATGATTATGTTGAAAACCGATTATAGATTATTACAATTATTTACCTCGAGCTAAACTTTTGAAGAAAATAAATAAATAACCGTTTTATCTTGGTGATAAGAGCTCATGCTAAAATATCCAAAATAGAAAAACTATACAAATTCATTTGAATGGTGTATTGAAGTACAACGATAAACAGCACATTCGCCCGAGTTTTAATCCTTGCGAATGAAAGCGAAAGTTGAAAATGCTTGATCTATTTACAGATAGCCAATATTTTTGAGTTCGTTATAAAAGTGTTATGTTCTGTACTATTAACTAAATTGGGACTAAGAAATGAGTTCCTTATTAGCGATAATTCCTTATAACCGTGTTCACTATAACCATATATTTTTATATTAAATAAAGAACACCAATATTCGGGTCAAAATAAATTGTTCCCTTAAACCGGAAATTCGCTTTTACCGTGTTCGCTATAAGTGAAGTTTGCTGTAATATGATTTTTGCAAAAAACAATGTCGTATACTACAAAATAAACTTAGAACTTACTTTATATGACGTATATGATATGTGTAGCAATATTTAACCGCTTTTTATCATTACCCCCCCCCCCCTTCAATGCCAAGCTCTTGCACAAGTTCGTGATAGATATGACCAAATAGTTTTACCTCACAAAACATTTAATGATTTAATGATACTTTAGGAAGAAATGTAAATGTAATTCAAGATTTATTTCACTCATTTTGTAACCATGCATTACCCTAGAAAACCCTGTATTACCCTAGACCTCTCCTCAAAAACAATAGGAATGCAATTGATCGATAGATAGATCAAGTGACGTGTTTTCCGTTTGAATTATTTCAAAATAATCATTGATTGCACACGTTAAGTTTCCATTTTGTTTAGTTTCTCTCAAAGTGCACACGCTTTCTATTATTAATTTTGGAAATATACGCCGCTTTTCATGGAAGTGTCACATTACACATTGTTCCATGACAACAGTCATATGAGCTCATCTGCGGATGTTTTAAAATTCATAAATTTACCATTTCATGTTTCAATGTTGAATTCTGCTTAAGAGGCGTGGACGATAGAATGCACATGACAGTACCGTCCATGAACATGCTCAGTCATACTGAGCCTGCAACATTTTCAATTTTGCTGTATTGGACTTTCATTAGGAATACTTATCATTTTCTCTATTTAATAATCTCATGATAACAATTATATTACAGTGTTCGGCTCGGTATGGCCAATAATCTGTCAATGTGCCGTTAAATACAAACAAACAAACGAACAATCACGCAATTATAATTGTATCACGAATGTTTTCTATCACAAAAATACTCGGAGTGACTGAGTTCCATGTGGTTATCTTATAAAACAAATATCCATTTGATTTCTATGTTGTAAGGTATACAATAACGAAATGTCTCTTTTGTGGGATCATAAATTATATTTATTCATCTTTTAAAATATACATTGTTGTAAGAATAGGTGCCATAAGTTTTTGTTTTTAGAAATGTTTATTATTGATGCTAATTGTAGGTTGCTTTAATCATTTAGGTTCCTTAAGATTGCGGACTCTGCTTGATTCAAGTTTGTTCGTTAGCCGTTATACAACAGCAGAGGCAGTGAAATCATTTATACTTAACACCAAACTTATCAATGTGGCATGATGACTAGAAAAAAATACTAGCAAAAAATAGGATGCATGGGAAAACTTTTAAAGGTCCTTCCAATGGTGTTTAGGTGTTACCCTTTTAATGATGCTTCTTTCATAACTTGTCACACGCCTCGAGTTTTATTGTTACAAAGGCAGGTAGATCAAAAGCCACAGGCGTAATGTTCAGTTACAAAGAACATAGTGCAAATAATTGATTCAAAAATAAAAGTTTTCTGAATTGGCAGAAAATAGGTCAAACTGTAAAAATGCATTTTTTTCTCATGCCGTGAATGTATATAGTCGGACTGTTTGTAAAGAGAATTATATTGGGCGTGTGAAAATCAGTAGATTTGAAATACTTGTTCTTGTTTTTTAGCGTTAAAGTATACTCAGTGTTTTAAGTGTGACGAAATCTACGAGGGAGGACCAGAGTGTACAACGATAGTGGATTGTGATTTAGAGAGATACGTAAGTCTATATCGTTTACTAGTTAAATAAATATACACAAGGGAGAGGCAAAGTCCTTTACGTATTTTGATATAAGGGTTCAGCATTAAACCTTCTTTGAATCGTACAGTTAATTTGATGATTAACCATGGAAGGATAACGATATATGCATTACCTTCTTAACTATTGGACATTTATGAAAATGCCTGAAAGCATTATGACAGTTTAATTATTTATATTAGGATATTGATAATTCCACTTTTTGAATTGATAAGTATAGTAAGTAAAGATTTGGTTTAAAATTCTTTTATTGCATAAATCTATTTAACACTTTGAAATTATCACTTAATATGTCTTATTGAAATAAGAGAACGCACAAACTATGTTTTGCAATCTGCCTTTCTTATTTTTTGACAAGTTAATTCGGTCCTTTCTTGAAAGTGACATGTTATCCGGTTAAACCCTTGACGATTATACATGTATATGCATTTAAGTCTTCAAATTATGAGTACAAATATCTATAATGAAGAGCGCCGTTCATGGAAACATCCCCAAATTATGTCAATCGAAGCAAAGATAACCAATTTAAACAGGCATATATATATATGTGAAACGTACGATGGCAGAGAAGGATAAGGGGAACATCAAAATAAAAGAAAATAAAATACACTAATTATATACCACGAATGAACCATGTTTAAAGGGTATTATAATGAAGAAGAAATGTGAGGGTAACAGGATAAGAATCATTGATCATAAAGGTAAGAAAAAATTGAATTGATAAGTTGAGGATATCATAAAAAGTAGAAGACACTAAATGAGTTAAAAGCAAACATAATTTTGATAGTTTATATGGGGAAAATAAATGCATTCCAAATGAATTGATTCTTGTGTTTTTATTATATATTTGAATATCCTCAAATTGATATAAAAATAATTATAAAATCCCTTTTTTTTCAGGCGTGTTCTGTATCAAATCATCCAAACTCCCATCGCCCTGGCGCTTATGAATTAGGCTGCAAATTTCAGCGAGCGGTATTAACACGTTAATTTACATCTGTATATATATATATATATATATACACAGTACAGTATAATTATGTTTTGTTAATCGTTGTTATTTGAAAAAGTGTTCTTATAGATTTAATATGTCAAAAAATGTTGATCTTTGTGAAAACATTATTTCAAAGGATCTTAAGAGAAAATATTATGTTGATGAAAGTGTTGTTTTTTATTATTATTTTTATCATTTTTATTATTATTATTATCATTATTTCTTCATCTATCGCATATTTCAAAAACATATGTTTACAAGCATTCATGATTACACACAGCATTTTGTGATTAAAAATAAAACATATCTGCTTCAATTAAATCTACATTTATAAACCAAATAAATTGTCATTTTCTGCCAACATGTGTCATAAAATAATGAAATATGGCCTTTATTTCATAGCAATGCGAGATCCTTCTGAACTTGCCTGCTAATTCGGGAGATGGAAACGTAAAGTGTTGTAACACGATCCTGTGTAATGTCAGCCCATTTGACAGGAAGACCAATAAAACAGGTAAGGTTCACAATGTCAATCATTTTCAAAATAAACAAAATTTTTAAAATAACCAGCTCATTTTGCGTTACATGAATTGGTTATGGTTCTATTATTTTAGCTTTATTAGCAAAGCGTGAAATATGTCAGTAACACAGGTGGACACCGTGTGATCTTTCGTTCGAAAATCGGAAGTTTTTCAGTTTCTATTTACTCCCGACCTAGAACACGTCCGAAAAGCACAATTTTAAAATGCAAAATGATAATGTTGTTACATTGTTCCATTCCATTGGAATGTTGAGTATTAATTTCTTACTAATGACAGGCTCTTTTTATTATAAAATAATTAAAGAAGAAAGGAGAATAACATAATTAAAACAGTATGCACTGTATAAGGTAATAGTAAACAAAAATATTAATTGGTCAAAGTACAACACTACCTTCACGACGCAAATAATGAACATGTAACTTTTAATTAACAACGTTTATTTGAGTCTCCATCATATATGTTCAATTATGCAACTTGGTAATATTAATAATAGGAACTACATATTATTTTAATATGATTTTTTTACAACAGAATAAAAAATATAAACTATTTTATGTTATAAATATATAAAAACAGTATTTTCATTTATTAACTTGATTGGCAAAACCCGTTATAATAAGGGGCTGTCAGTAGGACATTAAAACAAGTGTCTGGATCAAATAAAATTAAAAAAATTAAAAAAGAGACATTATTTTTCAAAGTCAATGTTAGAGAATTCATTTATACTCTCAAACATGTGTGGAAGAAGTCAGTTCCAAATTTAACCGAGCATGCGTTTTAACACAATTACTTTGACATTTGTCATAAGCATTTTTGTAACCACCTTTGAACTGCTACTGCAGAAAATGAGTTTTTGAAATGAAATTAAAGCAAACCCTTCGTTATCTCTGCTTTAACGATAACGAAAAGGAACAGAACAGAACAGAAAATTTGCAGACTTGAGCTCTACGCTCCGTGTTTACGAATACAGTACTTATTAGGTATCTTATTTCTCCATATTGTAAATTTTTAGAGGATCTAATGAGCTAACGTTACGATACACACGTGATATTACAAGAGAAAACACCTCTTAGTTGTATGTAGCAAAACATATTCTTCAACAGTTAACAAAGTATTAGCTGAATTTTGCAAAGCTGTGAAGTTTCATTATTTTTTAGCATTTGACTTATCTAAAACGTGGTAGTGATATGACATTTTGACTGCCCGTGTATATACTACAAAATTTAGTCTTACATGCAAAATACTTCTTTGTTCAAACGATTCAATAAGATGTTTGCTAGAATGAGACCATTAAATGGGACAAAAAAAAAGGAAAATAAGATTTAGTTCTATTTCGTCTTTTCAATAGATAGAATTGAACGTGCAGCATCTCACAAAACACTGGATGGT